>NW_007378298.1:98122-112704 GCF_000475195.1 Diaphorina citri | reverse complement strand
AAACAAACGAAGCGGGAGTCTTGAATTATGACGTCATCGCCTACGGGAGCGTATGCCGTGACGTCAAACTTCACGATTCACCCGTATATTTTAAATCGATTTATCTCGGGATCTAGAAGTCGTAGAAGAAAAAGAAAAAATCCGTTGGTCCTCATTCTTCCTGCTCTATGACTTTGAAACATCACCCAAGTAAGCGCAACTGATCTATTGTAAGGAACCCTGGGGGCCACTTAAAGTTAAACCGATCCAAAATCTATGTGTCCTTTTTTGATCTCACCCGACCTGAGTGGGACCGGGGAAAAGCTAGCAGCACGCGATTGCCCAAATTGTCACCCATCCGAATACTAACCACGCTCAACGTAACTTAACTCCAATGATCCATACTGGTACATTCAACGTGTTGTTGCCGCTTCCTCGCACTGTTTTAACTAGGACAGGTTCCTATCATCTATCACAGTTTTCATTTTTAATTTATTCTTTCAAAGTTTCATTTTAGATTCAAAAAGTTCGCTCCAAGCTCTTCTTCCACTTAATTTGCTGTCAGACTGTGGGACAGATTGAGCTCGGGAAAGAAAAGAGAGACATTTTTCAAAGGCTGATGGTAAACGAGTGGATGAGTACAAGCTCACTCGGAAAGGCTGGCTTTTTCCTATCCTGTTTGTATTCTCTCTTCGATTTCGGGACGATGAGACCTTAGTAGTTACAGTTTCCTGAGTTTCCTCTATAAAACCTCTTTGAAAAAGAAGAAAAAATAATAATATAAATAAATAAGAAGAACACAAATACCTTTTCAAGATGAATCTTCACAAAGTCACGTCAGAATCTATCAATATGAATAAATAAATAAAAATACAAGCTCACGCTGAGCGTATTGGTGAGTCGGATCAAAGTCAATGTAAAGTAAAACCTGTGCCCTAAATCACCAAAGTATGGAAAAGTATTTACAATTCCATATTTTGATATGATTCGTCCAAATTCAAAATTCTGCTTTTCCATTGGCTATTACACTTGTAAGATACTTTTCCATACTTTGCCAGCCTAGTAAGCACGGAGGGTAGCGCATCCGCCTCATAAGCGCTAGGTAGCGTATTCGATTCCCATCCCCACCCGGGACGGACTTTATCCCAAACAGCTAAGGTTCGTTCTTGGAACGGCTGGCGTTCTTCTATCCTGTCTTCGTTCTCTCTTCGAATTCGGGACGAAGACCTTGGCAGTTACAGTTCCCTCTTTTTTTTTTTTAAACCACCGTCCACTGTAGAAACACGTGTCCACTATACCATTTTTGTGCTCGTGTACCAGACGATTTATTAGAAGAGAAAAAAGATCCCTTTATTTCTATATCTATGTATAAAATTTCCATGCACCTACATAATATATGTAGAAACATATAATACTAACTTGAAACTTTTACAGAAGAAACTCCAGGGTACGTAAAATAGAACAAGCTGAGCCCGTCCCTCCGGGAATTTTTCAGCCCGTAGTTTATTCGATCGTAGTTAAAGAAAATCAGTACCTATGTATGTGCCTACCTAATTTGTTTAATATTCACTTTATACTATTAGATTGTGTGCCCGAGTGATTTAGAAAATCGTATACCTAACTCATATAAAATATAATACCCTATTGAAATGTAGGTAATTCCAACATCCGATCCGAGAATAAAAGGTTACAACCTTTGTTTAAGTTAAACCGATTTCGGCCGGAACCACAGTCTGACTTTAACCCTTAAACCGATTTCTGATTGGCTGGATTTTAATACAAAGTTTAAAAATCAACCAACCAGATTGCTTACTTTTTATATTCTTTTATCGGTTTAACTTCAACAAAGATCAAAATCAAACGGTTTAAAATGCATAATTGTATACCTACTGTTTAACTTAAATTAACCAAGTTTAAAGAAGCCACCAAGTCCATTTCGAGAAAGTGCAAGAAAGGTAAAAAGAATCTAGGTAAATCACTGTTTGTCTTTCCAACTAGAAATAGACATTTGAGTAAAAGGTGACCACTAAGCGATGTTAACGCAGTGTTAGGGGGTCTCTATCACCTAACCCTTAGAGCTCCATTACATATTATGTGCCGAAAATTCTTAAATAATGCAGGATAAAATTCCATGTAATAGCTGGGGTCAAACCCGCACTCTCCTGTTCAGCAGGCGAGCAAGCCAAGATTCAGAATTTCAGTCCCGGTGTTCGGGGTTGGGGGTCATGTTGAAATGAATTATAAAACACACATAGTCGTTTTCGTCGACCGACGTCGACTGAAACCGTACACTGCCTCGACAACATAGATTCACCTCTTCACCCCGTCGGTCGACGGTCAATCGACGAAGTCGACTCTCAGTGCGGAGACAGCTTAAGATTCCAAATTCTTCTGAGGTACGACTGAAACCGTACACTGCCTCGACAACATAGATTCACCTCTTCACCTCGTCGGTCGACGGTCAATCGACGAGGTCGACTCTCTGTGTGGACACAGCTTAAGATTCCAAATTCTTCTGAGGTTCTAGGCACGCTTGGACACTCTTCAGGGACATGTGCAGAGACCAATGTTTACCAAAAATAGAAACAAGAATTCCGTCAACTCAAAAATCGACATTAGCATAAAAATCTACAGGATGTACCTACCTAGAATAAAAAGTGTCTCGTGTATACAGGATGGTCTAAAACATGTGTTCCTATTCCAGCGTGCCGGTACGAGAAAGGATCGTGGAGTCAATGCAGTGTTGCCGGAGACATGACGCGGACAGACATGCTCAAGGAAGCCAACAGTGATGCCAACTGCGAGAAGCGACTGAAACCGTACACTGCCTCGACAACATAGATTCACCTCTTCACCTCGTCGGTCGACGGTCAATCGACGAGGTCGACTCTCTGTGCGGAGACAGCTTAAGATTCCAAATTCTTCTGAGGTTCTAGGCACGCTTGGACACTCTTCAGGGACATATGGAGAGACCAATGTTTACCAAAAATAGAAACAAGAATTCCGTCAACTCAAAAATCGACATTAGCATAAAAATCTACAGGATGTACCTACTACTATTAGATTGTGTGCCCGAGTGATTTAGAAAATCGTATACCTAACTCATATAAAATATAATACCCTATTGAAATGTAGGTAATTCTAACATCCAATCCGAGAATAAAAGGTTACAACCTTTGTTTAAGTTAAACCGATTTCGGCCGGAAGCACAGTCTGACTTTAACCCTTAAACCGATTTCTGATTGGCTGGATTTTAATACAAAGTTTAAAAAATCAACCAAGCAGATTGCTTACTTTTTATATTCTTTTATCGGTTTAACTTCAATAAAGATCAAAATCAAACGGTTTAAAATGTATAATTGTATACCTACTCTGTTTAACTTAAATTAACCAAGTTTAAACTCAAATCATGGTCTCAGCCAGAATTAAATAAAAATTAATACTTAAGTATATAGGTACTGAATAAACAAAATAGTTATAAAATATTTATACTGACAACCCAAAGAAAATACAATCTGTGTGAATTTGACAAACGCAGTCCGTGAGAACAATGTAATCAGGAAATATGAACCAATCATAATTGAGAATCCGTGAGAGCGAATCTCAATGTTCATTAGTTCACATGTCTGTTTACACTTTGTGACCGCGTTTGGTTAAAATCACACAGTCCGCAATACAAGTTAGTATACCAATTTGTGTTAAGTAATACTTAGTTAATATACCAATCGTAATAAGCCAAGAACAGCGGCCGGAAAAATAAGGCCAACAATGGTGAGTTTGATTTTTAGGAAGAGTTTAAGATCACTGTGTAATCTGTATATTTTCTAATGCTGGCCTTTCACGCTCAGACTCTCTGACAGATCTTGGTCTGGGTCTGTCAGACGGTAGAACGTGTGTGGTTTAAAGAGCTTGACATCTAGGTCTCTCGGACAGTCTGATAGACCGCCACACACGTTCCAACGTGCGACCCACGCGACGGTCTGAGCCTGAGTGGTCGGCATAAGATTATGGAACAACGGGAAATCTATCTCTCAAACTATGAACGTATGAGCCCAATGTGGTCTGCAGATAAGTTCACTCAACTCTAGTCCCCTCTGGTCTTTCTTCAGATAACAGAAAATACAGAAATACATCATCACCATCGATGTCATCATGGCTGTTGCTATTTTTCCATCTCATACGTCAATGACTAGTCTACAATCCACATCTACCCCTTCCTAATTTGAATCCTGAAATGACAAAAATAGACAGAATGGGTGGGGGAAGAGGAAGAGAGGAGGAGAAGGAGAGAGAGAGGAGGAGAAGGAGAGAGAGAGGAGGAGAAGGAGAGAGAGAGAGAAAAGGGAGCTCTTTATCTAGAACGGATGACAAACTCACAAACCCCCATGTCCCCTTGTTGTACAACTGAAACCGATATGGTATCTATTTGGTTAATCCATTGCGTTATGATATTTTGCTAATTAATCTTCTCGTGGAGGTAGGACTTTATTGTTAAAACTCCTTCAATTGTGTAAATAAATGTCTCATTAGACCAACCATGTCCCCTTGTTGTACAACTGAAACCGATATGGTATCTATTTGGTTAATCCATTGCGTTATGATATTTTGCTAAATTAATCTTCTCGTGGAGGTAGGACTTTATTGTTAAAACTCCTTAAATTGTGTAAATAAATGTCTTAAAAAAATAAAAATCTTCTCGTAATTTGATTTTCAGGTCAGAGGCGTGGTAGACAATAAGCCCCGTAGCACGTCCAGAAGATATAGCTTGATATAACACATGAGGAGAGAAGATGAGGAGTATTCAAAAGCCGAATTAAAAGAAAATAAGAAATTATGATAAGGTACAATATTGTGTGAAGCGGTAAAAAGTGTTCAAATTTAAGATAAAATAAAATAAATAAAAATAATAAAATAAGTACATATTTAAATTATATCTATTTATATTTTACATACACGATTCCCACATTTTAAAAATTAAATTTAATCTGATAGGTAGGTAATTTTTTACACAATTAACCGTGTACCCACATCATATATTTACGCGGAAAGTATTTTACGGGTACCTAAGTAGGTAGGTACTACGTAGATATTTAGCTACTACCTACCTAACCTATTACATCCAAAATACCTTTTTCCGAACTAAGAAAAAACTCGGTTCATTTTTTAGCCGTCCTACATTTGACTGTCAAGATCCTAAAGCTATTACATCCAAAATACCTTTTTCCGAACTAAGAAAAAACTCGGTTCATTTTTTAGCCGTCCTACATTTGACTGTCAAGATCCTAAAGTTTGCACTGTTCGCTCTTTTAGTCCAAAGTTCGCAATAAATCTGAAATTAAATTGAATAATCCTGCCTACCTAGCTTAAAAGTCTAAAGATCGAAAAAAGTCCTGAATAATACACAATATTCTATGAACGAAAAACACGTTGTTTGGATTGAAAAGTTACGTTCAGGTTTTACGTTTTCTCAGACAAATTTAGCTATAGGTTACTGTACAGTTTATAAGTTTATCCATAGTCATATTCATACCAACCCAGTCCACAATTCAATCCCCACCCTATTATTTTAACATAATAATCGCATAGGCACAGTTTCTAAATTTTACAATAGTCACATATAGTTAGTTTTGTACGCTCTAAAGTTTTACAACCCACAGTATAAAATTATTAAAATTAGATTAAGATGAAACAAAACAAATAGATATTTCATATACTGTACATTTTTACTTTTAGACATTATATACCCATAATTTCGTTTAGATGTAAAAAATATTTTAGTAGACATTTTTATTTTAGTTTTGGCCGGGGCCCGAGGCTCAGGCTCACTCCGAGGCTTAGGGGCAAACAGCCCTAAGAGTGGGTTAAGCTTCTACAAATCTGACCGGGGCCACAATCCGAGACCAAACTTGGTTTAAGATTATTTCTTGGATTAAGCAATGGGATTGGTTGATTTCAAAATTTTCAGCCAATGAGATGGATCAATTCAAGATTGACTTAAACCAAGTTTTTCGGACCATTTCGGCCATGTGGTTATCTTAGATTCTTAGAAGTTCGCGCGGAGTTATTTGTTAGTTAGTACGCAACGGTATAGTAAATGGGAAGTATTGTGTCTTTTCTCACATCTGATGGAAGGCATACTATGGGATGGGCAGTCTTCGACACAGACCACAAGCGTCCAATGTAGCAGTTGTTTCATCGCTACGAAATAAAAACGGCGGTGAAACACTCATCTTTTAAATAAATCAAAATAAATCATTATATGAGGTGTTACGACCCTTTTGTGGATAGTCGTTGTTAAAATGACTTGCCGAATTGATAGCCGAATGTACCCACGGGGAGTATGTTTCTTGTCACAACTTGCCTTGTTGAAACGAATCAATATTCCTCGTTACATCTTGCATTCAAATGCTCAGGAAATCGATCTTCTAGGGTTTTGTGACAGTTCGTCCAAAGGATACGCTGCGGTTTTATACCTTCGAGTTTTCGAGGCTTAGGGGCAAACAGCCCTAAGAGTGGGTTAAGCTTCTACAAATCTGACCGGGGCCACAATCCGAGACCAAACTTGGTTTAAGAGTATTTCTTGGATTAAGCAATCGGATTTTGGTTGATTTCAAAATTTTCAGCCAATGAGATGGATTAATTCAAGATTGACTTAAACCAAGTTTTTCCGACCATTTTGGCCATGTGGTTATCTTAGATTCTTAGAAGTTCGCGCGGAGTTATTTGTTAGTACGCAACGGTATAGTAATTATATGAGGTGTTACGACCCTTTTGTGGATGGTCGTTGTTAAAATGACTTGCCGAATTGATAGCCAAATGTACCCACGGGGAGTAAGAAAATTGTGTGAAAAGTTTTAAATAACACGGAGAGAAACAATAAATAAAATTTACCCACGTACATCCGAAAAACTAAAAGTTGCCAAAACCATTTGCCAAAGTTCTTTGCTTCAAGAGGAAGTATCAAGGATTCAGAGAGCTGGAATGTGTATCAATGTGTATAACCTACCAAACTTAAACATTTATTTTCAAATTTTATTGTGAAGTAAAAAGGTCAAATACTGCACTACACCATAATTTTGCGATCAAAACTAAAATTTACTTCAAAATTTCAAAAATCATGTAACAAGTTCTAAAATTCAAGAAATATTTTAAACGACGTACATCCGAAAAACTAAAAGTTGCCAAAACCATTTGCCAAAGTTCTTTGCTTCAAGAGGAAGTATCAAGGATTCAGAGAGCTGCTGGGATGTGTATCAATGTGTATAACCTACCAAACTTAAACATTTATTTTCAAATTTTATAGTGAAGTAAAAAGGTCAAATACTGCACTACCTACACCATAATTTTAAGATCAAAACTAAAATTTACTTTAAAATTTCAAAAATAATGTAACAAGTTCTAAAATTCAAGAAATATTTTAAATAGGTAGGTAGGTAGGTAGGTAATATTTTCAAAACTTCACACGATTTTTTTACACCCTGTATTTCACTAGAATTTAGATTAACATATCTCATCTTTCCATTTTACATTTCCACTTTAAACTTAATTATTTCCATTTTTATTTCGTTGGACTTACTTTATTCAGTTTATTCACTTATGTCGAACTATTTTATCCTTTACAAAATATATTTCCTTCCATATTTAAACTTTTGCCATAGTGTAAGAACTCGTCTGTTTTTTTTTTTATTTATTTACTCTATTTTCTTTTTTATGGTCCTTATCTGTGCCGAAATCGAAGAGAGAACGAGGACAGGATTGGAGAAAGCCAGCCGTTCCGCGAACGAACCTTATCTGTTTACGATAAAGTTCGCCCGGACGGAAATCGAATCCGCGAATTAGCGCTTACAAGGCAGGCACGCCTACCCTCCAAGCTAACTAGGCTGGATATCTAGGTTTGTGTTATTATTTTTTATGGTCCTTATCTGTGCCGAAATCGAAGAGAGAACGAGGACAGGATTGGAGAAAGCCAGCCGTTCCGCGAACGAACCTTATCTGGTTACGATAAAGTTCGCCCGGACGGGAATCGAATACGCGAACTAGCGCTTACAAGGCAGGTACGCTACCCTCCAAGCTAACTAGGCTGGATATCTAGGTTTGTGTTATTATCTATTATAGCTTCGGAAATTCACAGTTATATAGAAAGGAATTTAAATCGCGTTAATCATAAATGCTTATCACGAAATATCGTTCCCCATTTTACTACAATCCGATAAAAACAAACAAAATATAGTATAAATAAAAATCGGAAATTCACAGTTATATAGAAAGGAATTTAAATCGCGTTAATCATAAATGCTTATCACGAAATATCGTTCCCCATTTTACTACAACCCGATAAAAACAAACAAACAAATATAGTATAGGTAAATAAATAAAAAAAACATCTAGGTGTTGTGGTTCTAGAGATAGAGCGATCAGTGTGTGAAATGTGAATGGATCTCGTTCTTATAATATAAGATGTGTGACAATCAAAAAAAACAAGAGGGTATGAAGCGCAATATTAAAATATAAACTTTATTCAAAACATAAATAACATAAACATTATACAGGGTGTGTCACATAGGTCCTAGGAACCAGAGACCAACACCACCCAGTAAGAATACAAAATAAAATAATAATATTGATTGCAAATACTTGTAGAATACTATTAGACCCAAGGGTACGGGTCGGCTGTGTACAAAGCCTCTCCACCATATTCTATCATTATATTTCTGATGAATATTGATGGTGTTTGGATTTTATCCTCTTTTGGATATGACTCTATTGATCATATCCTTCCACCGCAATCGCTACAGTTATATAGAAAGGAATTTAAATCGCGTTAATCATAAATGCTTATCACGAAATATCGTTCCCCATTTTACTACAATCCGATAAAACAAACAAACAAATTTAGTATAAATAAATAAAAAACCACTCCATCCGTTGCATATGTCCGTACCACTTCAGCCTTGTTCTCTCTATCCTCTCTTGGACTTTTTCAACACCAGCAAGATTTCTACATAGGTACTTCATTTCTAATCCTATCTCTACGTGTTTTACCCAACATACTACGAACGAATCGCATTTCTGCCGCTTGTAATCTGCTTTCATCTTTACCTTTCATGACCCATGTTTCTGAAGCGTATGGTAATGATGGGAACAAAAAACTACCTAGTGATTTAGTTTAGGGTAGGGTCCCTACGTGGGTCCCAAAAAGCTCGACCGGGTCCAAAATGTTATGAAACTTTTCTCTTCATATGAAAAGCCCGAGACCTATAACTCGGTTTTGCCGTATTCCAACGTCTGAGCACTGCTTTTGGCGGTTTGGCTAAGCGTACTTGGAGGCGGGAAAAAACTTACCTACATATATTTTATTTATTTCTTTTTTTTTTACTGAAGCGTATGTAATGATGGGAACAAAATAAGTTTGGAATAGTGTTCTTTTACATTTTAGGGGGACATACGAGCTCCATATCAAATCCTTGACTTTGTTATAAAAGGCACTTCCTTGTTGAATTCTTCGGTCCATCTCCTTATTTATTTATGTGTGACAATATATGTGACATTTAAATCCCTATGGACCAAGATAAAACTGAGTTCTAATTCTTTTCTTACCTGAACAACTAAATCCATCAGGTATACACACGGTATTGTATTCTATAGTTAGCTCAAGATCCATTCACTCATTCACAGTTCACATTTCATATTCACACACTGATCGCTCTATCTCCTGAACCACAACACCTAGAAAGCTGAAAAGGATTTTGCGAAAATCTAAACCGATCCTGAAATATGATCAATTTTTGATCGCTAAAATTTCCATAAGAAATACACAGAGTGCAGAGACTGCGGGAGAGAAATGTTCCGCTCTCGACCAACATTTTAAGTTTCGTTTATGTTTTTAGTTTGATAACTATGCAGCTAATAGGGAGCGCGCAGCACGACCGTATTTTTTATTATTTTTTTACACGCTGATAGTTGGCCACCTTGGTAGCGAACGGACAGTTGACTGGGAGCTGGAGATAGTTAGGCCCTAGGCGGTGGCGATGGGTGTCGGGGTAGGAGAACAGACGACCCTAAGGGGGAGATGACGAGGGGGAATGCGGTGAGTTTTGATTTAAAAGAAAAATAGAAATTTCAATTGCGTTATGTTAAGCATAAATGTCGTTCCCCACTTGATATAGGTACTAAGCTAAATTTTGTGTATTGTATTCTATAGTTAGCTTACCTGTAGCATTTTGTCAGGTGAGGGTTCGATCCCGGGTACCAGATGAGATGGTGAGAATGCAATCTGTTCGACTTCGGCGAAATAGTTGCTCGGGTTTTTGTCCAGAACCAGTTGTCCGACCTCAATCAGAGGGAACTCACGGTGTGGCCAAACCTGGTGGCAGAAAATGGAACTATAAGTAGTTTGTGAAAGGTCTATAGCTACTGAAAAAAAAGAGCTATTAAATTAACCGCTAAATAGACGCTATTAGTATCCGTGCAAAAAAAAAAAAAAAAAAAAACGAGATTAAAAAAAACGCGAAAAAAACGCGTTTTTTATACCCCCGGGAAAAAAAAAAAAAAAAAAAAACAACAGAGGACGTGGGTATTTTTTTAATTTTTTCCAAGAGGTTTGATAAAGGGAACTGTAACTGCTAGGGTCTTATCGTCCCGAAATCGAAGAGAAAAAAACAAGACAGGAGAAAGCCAGCGGTTCCGAGAACGAATCTTATCTGTTTAGGATAAAATCTGCCCCCAGCGTACCCGCGACCAAGCGCTTACAAGGCAGACACGCTACCTTCCAAGTTAACTAGGCTGGCGACGACAGAATTGTTTCACTGATAACCAGGACCACTATCCAAGATCACACTATCCAAGTTTCTTCTTCTTTTTTTTTTTGAAGAGGTTTGACAGAGGGAACTGTACTGCTAGGGTCTTATCGTCCCGAAATCGAAGAGAAGGACAGGATAGGAGAAAGCCAGCCGTTCCGAGAACGAATCTTATCTGTTTAGGATAAAATCTGCCCCCAGTGTACCCGCGAAAAACCCCCCCCCCCCCCCAGCGTACCCGCGACCTAGCGCTTACAAGGTGGACACGCTACCTTCCAAGTTAACTAGGCTGGCGACGACAGAATTGTTTCACTGATAACCAGGACCACTATCCAAATTTCACTTTTGGATGTAGCAAGTTAGCAGTCTTATTTTGACCTTCGGTTTAAAATTCAGCCAATCAAAAGTTTAACCTAAACCAAGTTAAACTCAACTCGGATTGAGCGTACCCGCGACCAAGCGCTTACAAGGCAGACACGCTACCTTCCAAGTTAACTAGGCTGGCGACGACAGAATTGTTTCACTGATAAACAGGACCACTATCCAAGATCACACTTAGTTTCACTTTTTGGATGTAGCAAGTTAGCAGCCTGATTTTGAACTTCGGATTAAAATTCAGCCAATCAAAAGCCAGTTTAACCTAAACCAAGTTAAACTCAACTCGGATTGTGGTAATCATTGCATACCTTGGTTAAATCATTGCATACCTTGGTTAAATCATTGCATACCTTAGTTTAATCATTGCATACCTTGATTAAATCATTGCATACCTTGGTTAAATCATTGCATACCTTGGTTTAATCATTGCATACCTTGGTTAAATCATTGCATACCTTGGTTAAATCATTACATACCTGGGTTAAATCATTGCATACCTTGGTTCAATCATTGCATACCTTGGTTTAATCATTGCATACCTTGGTTCAATCATTGCACACCATGGTTCAATCATTGCATACCTTGGTTCAATCATTGCATACCTTGGTTTAATCATTGCATACCTTGGTTTAATCATTGCATACCTTGGTTCAATCATTGCATACCTTGGTTAAATCATTGCATACCTTGGTGTAATCATTGCATACAATGGTTCAATCATTGCATACCTTGTTTCCAGTTTCTAAAGGCAGCGCCTTGTCGTTGTAGCCAAATGTGTCTGTCCCTTGCTGCTTCCTTGAGTTGTTGATGGGATGAGCACTCGAGCAGCCCATTAGAAGTAAAAAAGGAACAAAATGGGAGAGGAAAGAGGAAACTAGAGAGAAGGGAGTAGGAGAAATAGAAGTAGGGAGAAATAAAGGATTGAAGGAAGTGGAAAAGGTAGAAATCAAATGGGAGAGGAAGAAGAAGAGGAGGAGGAGGAGGAGGAGGAGGAGAGAAAGTGAAAGTTATAGGTAGAAGGGGGAGGGAGGGATGGGGAGAAACGTGAAAGTCATCATCATCATCAATCATGCCTGCCACTCTTTTGCCACAAACATGTCATCCCCCCCCCTTCCCCTCTCCTCTCCTCCAACACCTTTCTCCCACCTCTATGTTAGGTCTTTCACAGAACGTCAGCCCCCTCCCAATAGATCAGTTGCGCTTACTTGGGTGATACACACACACACACACACACACACACACACACACACACACACACACACACACACGGACCAATGGCTGAAACTTTGTATTTAGGCTCTAGCTCAAAACGTGTTTTGGCAGTTTGGCACTAAAAACTGACCATCGAAATTTTGACCCGATTACATTACTTTCCTTCCTATAGGTCTATAGGATATAAGGAAAGTAAAAAAGGTACAAAAATATGGTATATACTTTTTCCCTTTTTTCCCCCACTCAAGGGACATTATTACCCTTTCGCTATGAGCTGTAATTTATGTCCCACCTGGGAATTTCACAGAATGGGAAAACATGTCGTCCCTGCTGTACATACAATACATACCTACGTACATACCTACAGCTTTCTTTTGAGTACCTATCCTCATATATTATCATCAAGTAAAAAAAAAAAAAAAAAAAAAAAAATCGTTAAGGCTCAGGTCTCACATTGGTACGCTACCAGACGCTCGACCTTAAGTTGCGCGTTGTCGGCTGCAAACCCAAATCTATGAAAATGATATGGACCCTCTATAGACTCTACAGTATCTACAGGGTGCCGCAAAAGTCCGACAAAGGCTGAATATCTTCCGATTGGAATTGGTTTTGCAACCGACTACGAGCTACTCAAAGTCGCACGTCTACCCGTCCAATGTGGGACGGGTCTAAAAAAAAGTACCTCTCTAACAAGATTAGGTAGGAGTAGGTATCCCTTTCTTTTAGGAGGTAGGTACTCAGGTAGGTATTTGTTTTTCTCTAATTTACGAAAATTACGACGAGCGAAGAAAAACGGAAATAAGGTTTTTCTTTTCTTCATGTCGTCGCTTCGTCTTGTTGTTTTCTGTCTTCATTTGAAACGGATATGAAAATTTTTGCTGAAAATATTGTGAAGAAGCTAGTTTTCTCATTCTATAACAGGAAATGGAATTTTCTACGCCGGAAAACCTGCAGGGGTTTCGGATGTTCGAGAGACTCTTGAAATTCCTCATAATTGAATTTGTGGATGGAAATCTGAAAACCAATGCCGTAATGCCATAATGAAAGAAATGTGCGGTGCGCTCATTCCATTCCCCATGTTCTTAGGCTAAACCTAAAAACAGAGGTGGTGGAGAGCTTAGAGCATCGAGCAAGTAGAGCAATAGAACTGACAGCAAAGAAATAGAACTGAAGTGATTGCCCAGGTCACCCATCTAGATACCAACTACGCGCAACGTTGCTTAACTTCAGCGAAACATTAGGAAGTGGTACCTACGTTCAATGAGGTACTGACGCTTGCCGCTGGCATTCTATTGTAGTTCAAGAAGAAGGCAAGAAGCAAGAAGTATCGCCATATCGGTGGCTTATTTTTTAGTGACTTTAGGTATATGTTGTAGTTGTTTACCTACCAACTTACATTCTTCTTCCTCGCCTTTTCCCGTGTTCAGACGGGATCAGCGTTTTTCGTCAGCCTCTTAATAAAAGCCCTAGCTAGGGGGCTTGCTTTGGGCTGGTATTTGGCTCCCTCTACCTACCAAGTTACATTATTTCCATTTTTTATTATCTGTGTTTTCAGATCAGGATGTGGGGAGTGTTCGGAACAGTATTGGTACTCTGTCTGGTATCCATCATCAACGCTAACCATGCTGAGAACTGGGAGGAAAACGCTCACGAAGTTCTGATTCGAAACACCAGGGGCGCTGAGAAACGTAAGTTTCGAGAGGTTTCATAGAGCGAACTGTAAAATCGGAGGTCTTAAGCTCAACATCCTGAAATTGAAGGGGATGGAGGACAGGATAGGAGAAATCCAATGGTTCCGAGAACGAAATGTTGAAGGGAGGATTAGCCAGGATGTTGCACAATGTCATGCATCTGCTCAAAGGACTATTTTGTGCTATATTGGTCTTACTTTTCAATCTAAGATTCACCGTTCTGAATCTTCTGTGGTTATCTTAGATTCTTAGAAGTTCGCGCGGAGTTATTTGTTAGTACGCAACGGTATAGTAATTATATGAGGTGTTACGTCCCTTTTGTGGATAGTCGTTGTTAAAATGACTTGCCGAATTGATAGCCGAATGTACCCACGGGGAGTAACAAAATTGTGTGAAAAGTTTTAAATAACACGGAGAGAAACAATAAATAAAATTTACCGACGTACATCCGAAAAACTAAAAGTTGCCAAAACCATTTGCCAAAGTTCTTTGCTTCAAGAGGAAGTATCAAGGATTCAGAGAGCTG
>NW_007378298.1:95765-97881 GCF_000475195.1 Diaphorina citri | reverse complement strand
ATGTCTGTTTACACTTTGTGACCGCGTTTGGTTAAAATCACACAGTCCGCAATACAAGTTAGTATACCAATTTGTGTTAAGTAATACTTAGTTAATATACCAATCGTAATATACATTAAATGTATGTAGATTATGTAGTAGTAACTGAATACAATACATAACCAAATATGTAACAATAAACAATAATACCATAATATTATGTAGATAAAATCGAATACATTGAGTACAATAATAAATAGGTAAATGTCGGATAAATTAAATATAGATACGTATGAAATAATTGAATGTATTTGTAGGAGTCCTGGCGTAATTGAGATAAGGGTTAGATCTGGGTTTTGAACTTGATCAAACCCTCTGATTTGATTTTTGAAACCTACAGCACCAGGTATCGAACCCACAACCTCTACAGTACAGATCCATGGTTCCATATTCCAGATGAAAAGCCATTCATGTGTCTGTAGCCATCAGGAATACCACGGTCCGAGAATAAGATCATGGTCTGAAAAACGAAAAAGGAGAAGACCTCGTAAGTGTGATATTACTGTGATAAGAGCTCGCTGAAGATGGGAATAGAAATTAGACACGAAAGTCCTACTTCTTCTTCCTAGCCTTTCCCTATTTAAATAGGGGCGGCGTTTCTTGTCAGTCCCTATCAGGCAGCCCTATTGTGTACCTCATGTCCTGATAAATTTTTCTCAACCAGATCTCGAACAAATCCCAGAACATATCCCAATCCTTCAAATGAGTGACGGGATTCTAGAAGTCGTAGAAGAAAAAGAAAAATTCCGTTGGTCCTCATTTTTCCTGCTCTATGACTTTGAAACATCACCCAAGTAAGCACAACAGATCTATTGAGAATCCGTGAGAGCGAATCTCAATGTTCATTAGTTCATATGTCTGTTTACACTTTGTGACCGCGTTTGGTTAAAACCACACAGTCCGCAATACAAGTTAGTATACCCATTTGTGTTAAGTAATACTTAGTTAATATACCAATCGTAATTCTGCGAGAAGAGCCGAACATTGACCAAGAAGTGTAAAGCCAAGAACAGCGGCCGGAAAAATAAGGCCAACAATGGTGAGTTTGATTTTCTTGGAGGAGTTTAAGGTCACTGTGTAATCTGTATATTTTCTAATGCTGGCCTTTCACGCTCAGACTGTCTTACAGATCTTGGTCTGGGTCTGTCAGAGGTCTAGGTCTCGGTCTGTCAGACGGTAGAACGTGTGTGGTTTAAAGAGCTTGACATCTAGGTCTCTCGGACAGTCTGATAGACCGCCACACACGTTCCAACGGACGACCCACGCTATTGTCTGAGCGTGACTGGCCGGCATAAGGTTATGGCACAACGGGAAATCTATCTCTCAAGCGATGAACGTACGAACCCACTGTGATAAGTTCACTCAACTCCAGTCCCCTCTAGTTTTTCTTCAGATAACACAGAAATACATCATCACCATCAATATCATCATTGACTGTTGCTATTTTTCCATCTCATACGTCAATGACTAGTCTACAATCTGCATCTACCCCTTCCTAATTTGAATCCCGAAACGACAAAAATTTAATCATTGCATACCTTGGTTCAATCATTGCATACCTTGGTTAAATCATTGCATACCTTGGTGTAATCATTGCATACCTTGGTTTAATCATTGCATACCTTGGTTAAATCGTAATTTACATTAAATGTATGTAGATTATGTAGTAGTAACTGAATACAATACATAACCAAATATGTAACAATAAACAATAATACCATAATATTATGTAGATAAAATCGAATACATTGAGTACAATAATAAATAGGTAATTGTCGGATAAATTAAATATAGATACCTATGAAATAATTGAATGTATTTGTAGGAGCCCTGGCGTAATTGAGATAAAGGTTAGATCTGGGTTTTGAACTTGATCAAACCCTCTGATTTGATTTTTGAAACCTACAGCACCAGGTATCGAACCCACAACCTCTACAGTACAGATCCATGGTTCCATATTCCAGATGAAAAATAGCTTACAGGTTTGATTTGCTTCTAGCAGCTTTAAGCCCGGCTCTCAATTTCTGACCAAACTCTGCGTTTACTTGAGAGAAGTTGCCCACAGCTCTGTCCTGTA
>NW_007378298.1:86038-94387 GCF_000475195.1 Diaphorina citri | reverse complement strand
AGGCCCGGGGACCCAAGGACTCACCTAGCCACATCTCCCGACACGGCGAAGGTAGACAGGCGACCCCTTTCGCTCTCCTGGGGCCCGGAGAAGCTGTTGGGGAAATAGTTGGGCGCTCCGCCCTGGTTGTTGAAGGCCATGGGGCCGTCACGCTGATAGTTGGCCACCTTGGTAGCGAACGGACAGTTGACTGGGAGCTGGAGATAGTTAGGCCCTAGGCGGTGGCGATGGGTGTCAGGGTAGGAGAACAGACGACCCTAAGGGGGAGATGACAAGGGGGGAATGTGGTGAATTTTGATTGAAAAGAAAAATAGAAATTTCAATTGCGTTAAGCATAAATGTCGTTCCCCACTTAATGTACTAAGCTAAATTTTGTGACTTGACATGAACTCGAACCACCAACCTCCAGATTCAAAGTCCACCGTGCTAGAAGCACTACACCACTGAGGTTGGTTAGAAGAAAAATAGCTTTAAAAATAAACCTTCATTTCCTTTTAACTGCATTTGTCTAGCCATTAATATCCGTACTTGGGTAAACAAAAAGCCCATCCTGAGGCTTCGGTATTAGCGCAAACAGCTGCAAAAGTTGGGTTAAGCTTATAATTAAACTAGCCGAAATCCGGAGCGAAATTAAACTAGCCAACGGATTACGGATTTCTGCTAGTAAATCCTTAAGGCATGGCCGTTCATGTCATTCATCCATTTAGTGGTCTTGCTCGGCGTAGGTTAACAAAAACGAACCGGAAAATAGCCTATAACCTTCACGGGAGTGCAAGCAATAAGTTGACAAAGTTTCATAGCAATCGGATGAGCGGTTTGGCCAGGCATAAAGTTCGAACGAACAAACAAACACACATTCATTTTTATATATGAGATATAAGAATGCCAGTATGAAGTGCCACGCGCAGCGGCTACAGCGCGTTGAATGCAACAGTTCCCATTGGACCACTGAAGTTAAAGAACGCTGCGCGAGGTTGGTATCTGAATGAGTGACCATTTGGACAATCGCCTGCTTCTGGCTTTATCTGGCCCCACTCAGGCTGGGTCAAGTTAACGTGAGTAGGTGGGTAGTTTGTCGCCGAATCAAGGGTAAAACCCCCATCACTAAAAATCTTGGCATAAGTTGGTACAGAAAACCTTTTTGTTCAGCGGCGGTGAACGTGTTAAATATCAGCTTTTGTAAAAGTTCCATTAACTTTTTCAGTATATATTTTTTTGAAATTTCTGTGTTATGTTTTTACCAACTTATTAGATAGGTATTAATTTCCAATGGAACGGAAGCAGTGAAAGGGTCACTCATTGCCCAATATGTACTTATTGTCAATCAATGGATCTATTCAGCAGGAATTTACTGACACCTGTGACTTCTGTGTTATGTTTTTACCAACTTATTAGATAGGTATTAATTTCCAATGGAACAGAAACAGTGAAAGGATCACTCATTGCCCAATATGTACTTATTGTCAATCACTGATCTATTCAGCAGGAATTTACTGACACCTGACTATACTTGTAATATATTCATAAAGCTCGCATATTAGTGGTATGTCAGATCTTGTACAATACTAGCTAATCAGCTCAATAGGAACTTAATTCGAGCTTCTACCTTGGTACCTGGTTTATTCTGAGATTTCCAAGTGCTAAGGTCTTATCGTCCCGAAAGCGAAGAGAGAACGAAGACAGGATAGGAAAAAACCAGCCGTTCCGAGAACGAACCTTATCTGTCAAGAAGGGCGGAAGGCGAAAGTCGAACTCGTAATTCAACGCTTATAAAACGATAGGATAAAACTCGTCCACCGGGCGGGAATCGAACTGGAGACCTAGTGCTTGCAAGGGAGACGCTAACTAGGCTGGCTAGAATAAGTTCTAATGAGTGGGATTATGATTATTCATAATTACCAGATTATCACTCCTAGTTATAGGTACCTAGCTGTAGGTACCTAGCTACCTAGTTATAGGTACCTAGCTAACTAGTTATAGGTAATTAGTTATAGGTACCTAGCTAACTAGTTATAAGTAACTAGTTATAGGTACCTAGCTAGCTAGTTATAGGTACCTAGCTAACTAGTTATAGGTAATTAGTTATAGGTACCTAGCTAACTAGTTATAGGTACCTAGCTAGCTAGTTATAGGTACCTAGCTAACTAGTTATAGGTACCTAGCTACCTAAATATAGGTACCTAGCTAACTAGTTATAGGTAATTAGTAGTTATAGGTACCTATAAGCTACCTAGTTATAGGTACCTAGCTAACTAGTTATAGGTAATTAGTTATAGGTACCTAGCTACCTAGTTATAGGTACCTAGCTAACTAGTTATAGGTAACTAGTTATAGGTACCTAGCTAGCTAGTTATAGGTACCTAGCTAACTAGTTATAGGTAATTAGTTATAGGTACCTAGCTACCTAAATATAGGTACCTAGCTAATTAGTTATAGGTACCTATAAGCTACCTAGTTATAGGTACCTAGCTAACTAGTTATAGGTACCTAGCTACCTAGTTATACATAGGTAATTAGTTTATTATAGGCCAGCAGTAGTTACAGTAATTAACCTTCTTCAAGATGTTAAGGTTCTTAGCCTTCCAGCGCCTCAGGGTTATTTCGACAAATGAAGTCCCATATGATTTTTCTCTTAGCCAATAAGCACTTTGAGTGCCATGTCACTCGAATTAAGTCACAATTTATGACTGACACTACATAGTGCGAAACCACAACTCTGTTTGGACACTCAAGTGGAAAGGTGGGTTTACTCTAAAAGCCATTTGCCACAAACTGGCTTGCGCATGCCGGTTTTGTGTTCGGTTTGCACAAATACTGTGAATAAGGAACCTAGAAAAAGTTTTTATTTGGCTTGTGCAAACTTAAAGCCTGAGTTTTACAGTCCTAAGATTAATTTGAGCAAAGCGGCCTTGCACAAGCAGCCAGTTTGTGCAAATGGCCTTGAGCGTGTAAATCTATACCTTTAGGTTGGGCCCCAGAAAACATAGAAATTTAGAACGGAAAAATTACTGTGGAAATGACAGGGGATGAAAGAATGATCGAATGTCGAGACATTTAGTAGATTCATTAATGTTAACTACCTATTAGCTACCTCTACGTCAACTTGGTGTCAGGGTAGCTATACCTACCTAAACTACCTAGCTAGTTTCCTATACCTACATACTGAGTACATATCTCATGAAAAATCGACGGAATGAATTATGCTTTTCGTGCGCAGCTACCTTATATTATTTTACTTACTGCATTATCTACTAACCACATTTGGGTGCCTAGTCACGACTATTTTGACTATTATTGTACCCACCATTCCTCTGAAAGAAGTTCAAACCTTTGCATTAGCAATACACCATATGTACCTAACCTACATACCTACCGGATTGAGAAGCTGACGAAAAACGCCGACCCCGTCTGTAAATGGGAAAAGGCGAGGAAGAATGGTGAGCAAAAAGATTTAAAGATGATAATCCGCATTAATTCCAATGAAATGAACAACGTTCCGTCCTAGAGAGTTGGAGGATACCAAAATACAATGATTTTTCCTACAGATATCCCTCCTAGAATCATTAGAGGACGGATAACAATAATAGACAAAACAACACTGTTGAAAAAATGCAACATGACAGCATCACCCATATCTACAAATTTGCCTAATATCGACCTTGAAAAAAAAGCAACCAAAGCAAATAGATATCCAAGAAAAAAGTAACGAAAACGAGTAGGTACGTAAATAAAGTGACTTATTATTATTATATTACACTTTATTAGGATTTTACAATGTTTTTTACAATACAATATTTACAAACAGGTACACAAAACAAAATAACAAAATAATAAGAAATTAACAAAAGAAAACGAAAATTGAATAAAGAAAGAAAAAAAAATTGAAAAATCCTAACTCAGGGGCGGGATTAATGCCTAGGGCATTCTCTTCCATCCAACCCCTGATAATGATAATGTAGATATCTTGATAAAATATGATGATCATTCCTTATACATACTATACGTCCCAACCAGCAGTTTTACCTTTAGGTATATGATGAAAAATCACTACTCGTCATTCGCGGACCATAAGGTTAAGAACCACTGATTTAAGTCGGATTCAACTAGGATTCATTGACGTGAAGGACATGGTCATGACTACATGAAACATGACCAATGTAGGCAAGAATAAATAGTAAAACAACAAGAATGCTTTGGAATAAACCACAAGAATAATAATGTGAATAGGTGAGACCGTCTGACAGACCACGGTCTCACAGACCTAAGTATGTCAGACCGTCTGACAGACCACGGTCTCACAGACCTAAGTATGTCAGACCGTCTGACAGACCACGGTCTCACAGACCCAAGTATGTCAGACAGTCTGACAGACCACGGTCTCACAGACCTAAGTATGTCGGACAGTCTGAGCGTGTGTGTCGGAAAAAGCTTGGAACCTATAGGTAGGTCTCTCAGACGCTAGAAGGTCTGAGCGCTTGGAAAATACCACGCCTGCCTTGTAAGCGCTAGGTCGCGTGTTTGATTCGCGCCCCGGGCGAACTTTATCCTAAACAGATAGGGTTCCTTCTCACACAATCGTTGGCTTTCGAGAGCCGAACACCAAGGCAATCGAGCAACATCTGGGTAATTAAACATTTAAACGTATAAATTTAATGTAAAGCGAGTAAAAAATGATATAAATTATACATTTTATTGGTACCAATCTTATCGCCGCGCCGAATTCGGAGTAAATATACTAAGAAATGGTTTACGATTAAGATTTCACTTGAAATTTCCTAATTCCTAGATTTCCTAGTCAAAGACCCGTGCCAATTTATCGGGGCAACTATCAAAGTGAAAGATCATTAAATAGTTAATAGTTAGGACCAATCTGACATTCAGAGTCAGATTTCACCTGGCAACGGTTGAGCATTGACTGACATATCCCAAAAAACTGATCGCGGATTTCATCTCTGCTTGTAGAAATCTTCGCTGCTTCTACAAATCGGAAAGATTTAACTTTCCTATTTCTCCCGCGTTCAGTTTCCGAAGGTTTTTTTTCGTCTTCATTGCCATGAAGCTTCTCCTACTGATTTGTTTTGTATGTTCTATGTGGATAGGCCGGATCAGAGGACAATTGTTCACCACACAGGGAAATGGTAAGTAGGGTCTCAGGTAGGCGAAACACAACACTTACCATTAGGGTGCTGGGTCAACACGAGAACACCAGAAAGAAACCTAACTGAAATTTAAAAATGTTTGCAATCATCGCGAAATCGAAGAGCGGACAGGACAGGAAAAACCCAGCCGTTCCGAGAACGAACATTATCTTGTTCATCCTGCTGGGATAGGACTGGAAAGTCCCTTTACCCTCTTCCTTCTCTATCTTAGGAAAAACCCAGCCGTTCCGAGAACGAACATTATCTTGTTCATCCTGCTGGGATAGGACTGGAAAGTCCCTTTACCCTCTTCCTTCTCCATCTCTGATTGTGTATTCCCCGATTCTCGATTTTCAGGAAACCCATGATCATCATCAGTTTCTAAAGGCAGCGCCTTGTCGTTGTAGCCAAATGTGTCTGTCGGTCTGTCCCTTGCTGCTTCCTTGAGTTGTTGATGGGATGAGCACTCGAACAGCCCATGTTCACCTGAATTTCTTGAAACAGTTTGCTCTAGGTCTGCCTCTGGTTCGCTTGCCGATGATTTTTCCTTCAAATATTTTTTTCAGAATACCCGTCCGCGGATATGAAAGTCATCAAGTGTTTCTGCAATGAAACCCTGTACGAGTTCACTCTATCTTATCTGATTGTGTATTCCCCGATTCTCGATTTTCAGGAAACCCATGATCATCATCAGCTTCTAAAGAGGAAAAAGAAAAATTCCGTTGGTCCTCATTTTTCCTGCTCTATGTCTTTGAAACATCACCCAAGTAAGCGCAACTGATCTATTAAAATAAGTACTTGCAGCAGATTACCAATCGAGGTATCGAGATTCGTATAAGCTTAACCCATCCTTTAGGGCTGTTTGCCCCTACACCTAAGCCTCAGAGCTCAGAGTGGGCTTTTTGTGTATGGAGTTAAACAGATTTAGGTATTCAACTATCCAATATTTTCCTTATCCTATTGAATGATGCTTATTTGAGTGTTTTTTTACCCTAACTTTTACAATATCTCTAACCGTTTTGTCGTAACTCAAGTGTTCTGCGGGGTAGAGGCCTCTGATCCAGAATGAAATTAGCACTTTGCCAAAGTTATGACCTAAAATCTTATATTATAAAATCAAGATCCATTCAATCATTCACATTTCATATTCACACACTGATCGCTCTATCTCCTGAACCACAACACCTAGAAAGCTGAAATTTGGTAAGGAATATTCCTTTTATGGTCTAGGTGTGCAATAAGAAAGGATTTTGCGAAAATCTAAACCGATCCTGAAATATGATCAATTTTTGATCGCTAAAATTTCCATAAGAAATACACAGAGTGCAGAGACTGCGGGAGAGAAATGTTCCGCTCTCGACCAACATTTTAAGTTTCGTTTATGTTTTTAGTTTGATAACTAGGTATGCAGCTAATAGGGAGCGCGCAGCACGATCGTATTTTTTATTATTTTTTACGGCCATGCCTTTTCTACAAGTTTGGCCATGCTTCGGGATGAACTAGCGGGATTCCGGAGCGAAGCGACGGAATTCTGCTAGTTACACATAATGATTGTTGTTTGCTTTCAGTGAAGTGCAAGGTACTCAGACAATTCTGTGATTTGTAAATTATATTCTGAGGCTACCCAGTATATTTGGAAGTAATTAAAGGAAAGGAAGTGAGCAATTAATTCAACCCCCCGGACATCAGGGTTAAAACTATGATAACAGGGGTATCCAAACTGAGGTGGGTTTGGCCGAACGACTGAGTTACAAGTGTAAGACCGAAACTTTCGGATATTTCCTTGTTTTTGAATAAAAAAAAGTTCAAGTGTTTTTTTTTTTCTTTTAACTTTCTATTACAAATCTGTCGAAATCTGTCCAAAAGCGGTCAAAATACCGCCAAGCGCAGCAACCATCTCAACCAAACGTTTTGTGTTGCATCCTTGTCACATATCACATCTACATACCAAATTTCAAGTTTCTAGCTCTTACCATTCTCGAGATATTTTGTTTACAGACAGACAGACAGACACACACACGGACCAATATTTGAAACTTTGGATTTAGGCTCTAGGGACCTCAAAACGTGTTTTGGCACTAAAAACTGACCATCGAAATTTTGACCTGATTACATTACTTTCCTTCCTATAGGATAAGGAAAGTAAAAAAGTTCAAGTGATTTTTTTTCTTTTCACTTTCTATTACCCGTTCAATCCCTTTCATTTGTACAACGATATAACGCAAGTACCTACATCACCTCGACAAGGGATAACACGACAAAGGAAACATCTCGGCTGGGATTGAACCCACGCCCTCCTGTTTACCAGGCGAGCGCCTTGACCACTACACCACCGAGGCAGGTTAACACGACTACTTATCTGATTTTGTACTTTAATATTTAGTTATTATTTTAAGATATGTGTCAATATTTTACTGTACAAATAAAGGCTATTACTATTACAAATCCCGTTCATTCCCTTTCATTTGTACAACGATGTAACGCAAGTACACGCAAGTACATCAGTACATCACCTCGTACAACGCAAGTACATCACCTCGACAAGGGATAACACGACAAGGAACACATTCTGAGAACCTACGAAACTTGAATAGAACTTAAAGTTCAAAGTTGTGCCGATACTTGATGGTCTGATAGGTGACCTCTGTGTACTTCAAGGTCAAAGGTGTTCGCTAGCACTGTGACCATAAGATCTGAGGTACCAAAGTGGTTAACCTCTACGAGAATAGTCAAATAGTGCCCAGAGCTTTACATGGACTATAGACTGCAAGTGATACAGATTATTTATTAATTTTTAGTCCGCCCTTCCTTTATTATTACAATAGTAATAAAAAGGTATAAGGGACGGACTATTGTATTCGCTTCGGTGTCGTCGGTCTGTCTGTCCCCATAGAAGGACTTATCCAAACCTGGTCGACCTATATATCAAATTAAAGGTCTTTTTACCAGGAACACGAAAATGGTGGTGCAAATTTTGTCCAGAAAACCATAAAGCCAAAAAACCAAAAAAACTAGTTTTTGGGGGATTTTTTTCACATTTTCTCACACAAATGAGCTCTGAACTCGAAATTTGTCGCGACGACCTATGAACTCAAAGCCAGAAAGTTTTAGATAACACTTCAGTCGATCATTTAAGACCGATTTTAGCGTCACCTATGTTAAGCTACGCCGAACAAGGCCAATAAATGGATGGGTGACTTAAACAATATAT
>NW_007378298.1:43405-85379 GCF_000475195.1 Diaphorina citri | reverse complement strand
GAAAACAACCTGATCTGTTGACCTCTGCACTCCACTACATAGACAAGATTGGCTGAATCAATTGAATACCTCCATACGACTAGATTGGCTGAATGTGGGCACGGTTGGTCCAGTGGTAACGCGCTTGCTTGCCATGCAGAAGGTCCCGGGTTCGAATCCCACCATCGACAAAAATTTGTACTCGTTTTTCGATTGCAAATATTTCAACGGGTTACTTTCTGGTGTTCTCGTGTTGACCCAGCACCTAAATGGGAAGTAATGTGTCTCTTCTCGCCCATCTGATGAGAGGCATACTACGGGATGGGCAATTGGGCATGCTACGACACAGGCCACATGCGTCTAATGTAGCAGTTGTTTCATTGCTACGAAATAAAAACGGCGGTGGAACACTCATCTTAAAAAAAAAATGTCATTTTCAAAAATGCAGTACTGTTTTTACATTGTTTGCAGTACCGTTTTTTACATTGTTCATACATTGTGTTCTAGTACGTTATAGCCAACCAAAATAGTTGTACGAAGTTTGACAGTAATCTTCGCCAACAATATTTGGCTATGTTCGCTTAGTGTGGGCCCGACAATGTCCGGCATGAGACCAAACAATTAGCATCAAGTGTATGGCCACAAACCTCGTGGGCATCTCAACTTGCTACACTTAACAAGTACCAGAAACCATTCCAAGTACAAAAACCTTACAACCCAAGTACCAGAAACTAGTTTACCTTGCAGGCCCGGGCATTATGACGGTGGCAAATTATATGGGTCAAGATCATATATGCCTGGGAAGTGTGGTAGGTCAGAGTGGGCATAACTCATTGACAGACAGGCCCTCCCTCGTACAAAAAATCAAATGACGAATCATTCAAACACCTTTCACTCTTTGACTAGATAGCTAGATACTTTTTCTGTGCTATACGCTCCTTTTCTTTCTATGCTAAGCAACAAGACACGAGTACGCTTCGAATTCTTGACGTTCACTCGCTTCGGCACGCTTGAAATCGAGTTTTATGCCCCTCACTCACTCTCAGACCGTCTGACAGATAACGGTCTCACAGACCTAAGTATGTCAGACAGTCTGACAGACCACGGTCTCACAGACCTAAGTATGTCAGAGAGTCTGACAGACCACGGTCTCACAGACCTAAGTATGTCAGACAATCTGACAGACCACGGTCTCACAGACCTAAGTATGTCAGACAGTCTGATGCTATACGCTTTTTTTTTTTTTTTAAGAGGTTTGACAGAGGGAACTGTAACTGCTAAGGTCTTATCGTCCCGAAATCGAAGAGAGGAGAAAGACAGGATAGGAGAAAGCCAGCCGTTCCGAGAAGGAACATTATCCCATCAGGATAAAATCCGCGGGAATCGAACCCGCGGCCTAGCGCTTACAAGGCAGACGCACTACCAACTAAGCTAACTAGGCTGGCCACGCTTCTTTACTTTCTATGCTATGCTTAATACGAGTACGCTTCGAATTCTTGACGTTCACTCGCCTCGGCACGCTTGAAATCGAGTTTTATGCCCCTCACTCACTCATGCATTATCTACTAACACATTTGGTGCCAGTCACGACTATTTGACTATTATTGTACCCACCCATTCCTCATAAAATGTCAACCTTTGAATTAGCTACTACACATATGTACCTACGTACAAGTCTACTAATGTCTACACCCGACAGTAAGAAATGTTGACCTCTGTTTCTTTTCTCCAAAAGACCTTCAACTTTGAATAAAGGCATTCCAAATGATACCTAGCGACCTACAAGACATGCTAGAATACATAACTGCTATAGATGCTAGTTATCGATTTTTTAGGTAATAAATAGGTACCTATCACTTACGGTATAGGTACTGGTAATAATAAATAGGTATGGTACTAGGTACCTACATTACATGTGCTGTTAACTCCCAGATAGTTTAATACCTACATAGGTAACCTAAATATAAATAGGTAGTACTGTAGTAGGTAGATATAATGTAAAGAAGATAATGTAAATATCTTGATAAAATGATCTTGATTATTACAAATTACAAATTACAAAAATATGATCATTCCTTATGCATACTATACGTCCCAACCAGCAGTTTTACCTTTAGGTATATGACGAAAAATCACTACTCGTCGTTCGCGGACCATAAGGTTGAGAACCACTGATTTAAGTCGGATTCAAGTAGGATTCATTGAAGTGATGGACATGACCAATGTAAGTAAGAATAAATAGTAAAATAACAAGAATACTTTGAATGAACAACAAGAATAAAATAGAGACCACGAATACTTTGTGACAAAGCTGTAACATCGGATGTGCATGTAAAAGTGTGGTCATAAATGACAATGTCCTTAGCAGACTGTCACTATATCATGGTGAACTTTCAAATGCAAGGTTAACTGCTCTTCACACGTAGGTACCCATTACCCTACAGAACTTATTACGAATTCTCTTGACATTAAGAATACAAATGATTTTCAATATAACGTGCAATCTACCGTTATTGTCAGACAGTCTGACAGACCACGGTCTCACAGACCTAAGTATGTCAGACAGTCTGACAGACCACGGTCTCACAGACCTAAGTATGTCGGACAGTCTGAGCGTGTGTGGCGGAAAAAGCTTGGAACCTATAGGTAGGTCTCTCAGACGCACGAAGGTCTGAGCGCTTGGAAAATACCACGACTGCCTTGTAAGCGCTAGGTCGCGTGTTTGATTCGCGCCCCGGGCGAACTTTATCCAGATAGGGTTCCTTCTCACAATCGTTGGCTTTCGAGAGCCGAACACCAAGGCAATCGACCAACAT
Organism: Diaphorina citri; assembly: GCF_000475195.1. Classification (NCBI taxonomy): domain Eukaryota; kingdom Metazoa; phylum Arthropoda; class Insecta; order Hemiptera; family Psyllidae; genus Diaphorina; species Diaphorina citri. The sequence goes on along the minus strand of NW_007378298.1, from coordinate 82,584 downwards.
CTGGGTAATTAAACATTTAAACGTAAATTTAATGTAAAGCGAGTAAAAAATGATATAAATTATTTTATTGGTACCAATCTTATCGCCGCGCCGAATTCGGAGTAAATATACAACGAAATGGTTTACGATTAAGATTTCTCTTGAAATTTCCTAATTCCTAGATTTCCTAGTCAAAGACCCGTGCCGATTTATCGGGCAACTATCAAAGTGAAAGATCATTAAATAGTTAATAGTTAGGACCAATCTGACATCCAGAGTCAGTTTTCACCTGGCAACGGTTGAGCATTGACTGACATATCGCAGAGGTCCAAAAAAACTGATCGCGGATTTCATCTCTGCTTGTAAAAATCTTCGCTGCTTCTACAAATCGGAAAGATTTAACTTTCCTATTTCTCCCGCGTTCAGTTTCCGAAGGTTTTTTTTGTCTTCATTGCCATGAAGCTTCTCCTACTGATTTGTTTTGTATGTTCTATTTGGATAGACCGGATCAGAGGACAAGGGTCTCGGCAAAATCTTCGCTGCTTCTACAAATCGGAAAGATTTAACTTTCCTATTTCTCCCGCGTTCAGTTTCCGAAGGTCCTTGGGACCGGCAGTAAGGACATTGTTCTTGTCATCTATGGGATTGCCGGTGGCAGTGGTCAACGTATCCGGATTCTGAAACGACAACAGCGAAGTTATAGAAGGTAAAAGAAGAAAAAAAACCTCATTCTGTTTGACCCTTTGTCTACCAAATTTCCATTACCTCTGTACTTACTAGGTACTTACTCCTGTATTTACCTACGTTCCGTGTCCCTGAGATAGGAATAGTCTCACGGCGCGGCGGTGGTGAAAGTTTAAATAAATTCAACATAAAATTTCCCTCGTGAAAGAGTTTTTTTTCTCAAGTTGAAAACCAGAGTGCTCAAAGGTTAGCTATCAGCGGATTTTTCTCGAACGATTTCGAGTCATCCCGAGAGCAAAATTACTTAGGATCAAACAATAGAGTAGTCCTGAGAAAATGTTGTTGGCTATGATGTTGGGGGAATTAAAAAAAAAAAATAATAATAATAATGTGAATATTGTGAATAATAAAATAAAGAACAAGTAGGTACAGATTGGTATTCAGTGACAAAGTTGTAACATCGGATGTGCATGTAAAAATGTGGTCATAAATGACAATGTCCTTAAGCAGACTGTCGCTATCATGGTGAACTTTCAAATGCAAGGTTAACTGCTCTTCACACGTACCTACCCATTACCCTACAGAACTCATTAGGAATTCTCTTGACAATAGGAATATAAATGATTTTCAATATAACGTGATGCCATCTGCCGTTATATGCCAACAAATTCAATAGTGGATTTCACCAATGATTTAATGAGAGATTTCACTAGTGGGAGAATTTTTGAGAATGAAAAATGGAGTTTTTAATGATCCAACAAGGAAGAGTTTTTTAAAACTCCTTTTTGGATTATTGAAAACACTTTTTTGGAACATTAAAATTCTCTCATTAGTGAAATCTCTCATTAAGTCATTGGTGAAACCCACCACAAGTGTTTGTTGGTGGTTCAGTTAAGTGTAAACCTCACTCAGGGCTCTGAAGGACCCATTAGTCCATCATGTCTATGCATGCCATCTTCGTCAGACGAACCGCGAGAGTAACAAACACATCAATACTTACTTACGTAAGTACTTAAGTAAGTATTGTATTGCTAAGTAAGAAAGTAAGTAACATATCAATGAAAAATCGTCGATTTAAACCTAAAAGGCTAGAAACTAGAAACTGTTTTCGTTCCATCAAAATTTTCCCATTAGTGAAATCTCCATTATAGGAAAAACTTTCTAATCTCTTTCTATCAATCCTTCCTTAAGGGATAAAAACAGATTAAAATGATTAAAGTAATGTAGTGGTCAAGGCGTTCGCCTGGTAAACAGAAAAACGCGGGTTCAATCCCAGCCGAGACATGAGATTTTATCCCCATTTATACGTAATAATAATAGAGCTCTATAGGTTAGGTGGTAGAGAATGCCTCGGATAGTAACTTTGCCTATAATGCCTATGCCTTCTTATTATTAGACAGAGAAATTCCTGGTAAAAAGACCTTTAATTTGATATATAGGTCGACCAGGTTTGGATAAGTCCTTCTATGGGGACAGACAGACCGACCGAGTGATAGACACCGAAGCGAATACAATAGTCCGTCCCTAGTACCTTTTTATTAATATTTTAATAATAAAGGAAGGACGGACTAAAAATCGTCGATTTAAACCTAAAAGGCTAGAAACTCATTTCGTTTAATCAAAATTTTCCCAATAGTGAAATCTCCATTATAGGAAAAACTTTCTAATCTTTCTATCAATCCTTCCTTAAGGGATAAAAACAGATTAAAATGATTAAAGTACGAGGACATTCCGTGACTGGATGTCGACAGCGTTCGTGCAGGTAATTGTAGAGGGAATGTGAGGAGTACTGAGGAGCTGACACACGACAGTCGAAAATTATAGCTGATGTCTCCACAGACCAGGTCAATCAGTACATACCTATACATTTTCGATGTCTTTTTTTACACTCATTGCCCAATATCATCCAATATGTACTTATTGTCAATCAATGGATCTATTCAGCAGGAATTTACTGACACCTGACTATACTCGTAATATATTCATAAAGCTCGCATATTAGTGGTATGTCAGATCTTGTACAATACTAGCTAATCAGCTCAATAGGAACTTGATTCGAGCTTCTACCATGGTAGCTGGTTTATTCTGAGATTTCCAAGTGCTATGGTCTTATCGTCCCGAAAGCGAAAAGAGAACGAAGACAGGGTAGGAAAAAACCAGCCGTTCCGAGAACGAACCTTATCTGTTAAGGAGGGCGGAAGGCGGAAGTCGAACTCGTAATTCAACGCTTACAATTACAACGATAGGATAAAATTCGCCCACCGCGCCGGGCGGGAATCGAACTGGCGACCTAGTGCTTGCAAGGTAGACGTGCTACACTCCAAGCTAACTAGGCTGGCTAGAATAAGTTCTAATGAGTGGGATTATGATTATTCATAATTACCAGATTATCACTCCTAGTTATAGGTACCTAGCTACCTAGTTATAGGTACCTAGCTACCTAGTTATAGGTACCTAGCTACCTAGTTATAGGTAATTAGTTATAGGTACCTAGCTACCTAGTTATAGGCAATTAGTTATAGGTACCTAGTTATAGGTAATTAGTTTATAGGCAGCTAGTTACAGTAATTAACCTTCTTCAAGATGTTAAGGTTCTTAGCTTCAGGCCCTCAGGTTATTTCGACAAATGAGTCCCATATGATTTTTCTCTTAGCCAATAAGCACTTTGAGTGCCATGTCACTCAATTAAGTCAATTTATGACTGACACTACATAGTGCGAAACCACAACCTCTGTTTGGACACTCCAAGTGGAAAGGTGGGTTTACATACTCAAAAAGCCATTTGCACAAACTGGCTTGCGCATGCCGGTTTGTTCGGTTTGCACAAAACTGTGATAGGAACCTAGAAAAAGTTTTATTTGGCTTGTGCAAACTTAAAGCCTGAGTTTACACGCTAAGATTAATTTGAGCAAAGCGGCTTGCACAAGCCAGCCAGTTTGTGCAAATGGCTTGAGCGTGTAAATCTATACCTTTAGGTTGGCCCCAGAAAACATAGAAATTTAGAACGGAAAAATTATTGTGGAAATGACAGGGAATGTAGAAGCAAAAGAAAAATTCCGTTGGTCCTCATTTTTCCTGCTCTATGACTTTGAAACATCAACCAAGTAAGCGCAACTGATCTATTGTAAAAAAATGCTTTATTTTTATTTTTTGTAAATTGGTACAAGGTAGCAATACAAAATAATTAAATTATCGGAATGTCGAGACATTTAGTAGATTCATAATGTTAACTACCTATTAGCTACCTACGTCAACTTGGTGTCAGGGTAGCTATACCTACCTAACTACCTAGCTAGTTCCTATACCTACATATGAGTACATATCTCATGAAAAAATTTAGTAGATTCATAATGTTAACTACCTATTAGCTACCTACGTCAACTTGGTGTCAGGGTAGCTATACCTACCTACCTACCTAGCTAGTTCCTATACCTACATATGAGTACATATCTCATGAAAATTCGACGAATGAATTAATGCTTTTCGTGCCAGCTACCTTATATTATTTCTACTTACCATTTAGTAGATTCATAATGTTAACTACCTATTAGCTACCTACGTCAACTTGGTGTCAGGGTAGCTATACCTACCTACCTACCTAGCTACCTACCTACCTAACTACCTAGCTAGTTCCTATACCTACATATGAGTACATATCTCATGAAAATTCGACGAATGAATTAATGCTTTTGATGCCAGCTACCTTATATTATTTCTACTTATGCATTATCTACTAACACATTTGGTGCCAGTCACGACTATTTGACTATTATTGTACCCACCCATTCCTCATAAAATGTCAACCTTTGCATTAGCTACTACACATATGTACCTACGTACAAGTCTACTAATGTCTACACCCGACAGTAAGGAATGTTGACCTTTGTTTCTTTTCTCCAAAAGACCTTCAACTTTTTTTTTTTTTGAAGATTAGATGCATGATACTAAACATGTTAAATAGTTCCAGGACATTTGCTAATTAGATTTTGCGATCGATTAGGTCTATGGAGATCCCCTATAGCCCTATACGGACCCTTTTATTGACAGTTCCAATTCCACCAGTAGGTAGATATTAGCCGACCGTATTGATTTGTAATTTGTATACCTACCTATACCTAAGTAAATAAATTATCTAAAATCTAAAGGAATAATGTAAATTAATTAATGAACTACATTTTACCTAGGAATCTCAAGAATCTCAAAATTCACCCTTTTTTCAGAAAATAATTTTATCTACTAACACATTTGGTGCCAGTCACGACTATTTGACTATTATTGTACCCACCCATTCCTCATAAAATGTCAACCTTTGCATTAGCAATACACATATGTACCTAACCTACATACCTACGTACAAGTCTACTAATGTCTACACCCGACAGTAAGAAATGTTGACCTTTGTTTCTTTTCTCCAAAAGACCTTTAACTTTGAATAAAGGCATTCCAAATGATACCTAGCGACCTAGATAAAATCCGCCCCGGGCGGTAATCGAACCCGCGGCCTAGCGCTTACAAGGCAGACGCGCTACCAACTAAGCTAACTAGGCTGGCTACCTTCAACTTTGAATAAAGGCATTCCAAATGATACCTAGCGACTAGCGACCTCCAAGACATGCTAGAATAACTGCTATAGATGCTAGTTATCGATCTTTTAGGTAATAAATAGGTACCTATCACTTACGGTATAGGTACTGGTAATACTAGTAAATATAGGTACCTAATACCTATCACCTACTAGTAAATAGGTACATAGATACCTATATTACATCACCTGCTGTTAACACCCAGATACATATGTAGAGATTCCTAGTAGCTTAACCCATCCTTTAGGGCTGTTCGCCCCTACACCTAAGCCTAGGAGTGGGCTTTTTGTGTTTGGAGTTAAGCTGCTATCCCCGGGCCTTGATGGAACCTCGAAGCACCCTCACTGGTATATTTCAACCTCCTCAGTTTCTCTAAAATTCACCTGCAGCAGCTCTAGAAAGTCCGCACAACGCACAATCAGGTTTATTCCAGAGAAAAGCTGTGAGACCATATATTATTCCATTGAGAGGATACCAAGAGGTGCCATCTAGGTCTAATGAGGGATATTCAGGTACATAATTATGTCGTTGTACCCTACTTCCTGGGACGGACTTGACCATAGTTTCATTCAGGTACCCTCAAAAGAGCCAGTGTTATTGTCTGTGGCTTGACAGGGCTGGTTTTGTCTCAGTTTTACGTCCTCCAGCGAGACCAATACATATGTAGCTTCGTACGAGTAGGTATTAGATAACCTAAATAGTACTTTAGTAGATAACGTAAACGTCCTAGACAGCATTTTTTACCTTTAGTCATATGAAAATCACTACTCGTCGTTCGCGGACCAAAAGGTTGAGAACCACTGATTTAAGTCGGATTCAAGTAGGATTCATTGAAGTGATGGACATGGTCATGACTACATGAAACATGACCAATGTAGGCAAGAATAAATAGTAAAATAACAAGAATGCTTTGGAATAAACCACAAGAATAATAATGTGAATAGGTGTATATAACATTTAATTGTGTTGACGCACCATAATAAATTAAAAAAAAAAAAAATAATAATAATAATGTGAATATTGTGAATAATAAAATAAAGAACAAGTACAGATTGGTATTCAGTGACAAAGTTGTAAGTTGTAACATCGGATGTGCATGTAAAAGTGTGGTCATAAATGACAATGTCCTTAGCGGACTGTCACTGTCACTATATCATGGTGAACTTTCAAATGCAAGGCTAACTGCTCTTCACACGTATATGAGTATATAGGTACTTACCTACCTATAGAACTTATTTTCTTGACAATAGGAATATAAATAATTTTCAATATAACGTGCCATCTGCCGTTATTTGCCAACAAATTCAATAGTGGATTTCACCAATGACCTAATGAGAGATTTCACTAGTGGGAGAATTTTTGAGAATGAAAAACGGAGTTTTTAATGATCCAACAAGGAAGAGTTTTTTAAAACTCCTTTTTGGAATTCTCTCATTAGTGAAATCTCTCATTAAGTCATTGGTGAAACCCACCACAAGTGTTTGTTGATGGTTCAGTTAAGTGTAAAACCCACTCAGGGCTCTGAAGGACCCATTAGTCCATCATGTCTATGTATGCCATCTTCGTCAGACGAATCGTTCAGGAGTAACAAACACATCAATGCTTAATACTTACGTAAGTACTTAAGTATAAGTAACTATTGACACATCAATGAACAAGCTGGGTCCGTCCCTCCGGGAATTATTTAGCCCGTAGTATATTCATATACATAAGTGCATCCGTATAGCTACCTAGATATTAACCAAGCTAGTGCAATTCCTGATGCAAGACAAACATCTGATTGCATTCTGCATTCTGGCATGCGGTGATGGTGACTGTGGTACTTACAAAACCAATAAATAATTGGTTCCCATATGAATCACGCCGGAAAATTCCGAAAACCACTTCCTATTAAAATTAAAACATTCCACACAGACCACACAAGTCTAATGTACGAGTAGCAGTTGTTTTATTGCTACAAAATAAAAACGGCGGTGAAACACTCATCTTCCCAGATTTCCCAGCACAACCTGCCTCGATGGGCGTAGTTGGTGTAGTGGTCAAGGCATTCGCCTGGTAAACAGAAAAACGCGGGTTCAATCTCAGCCGAGACATGAGATTTTATCCCCATTTATACGTAGGTATTCGAGCTCTATATAGGTTAGGTGGTAGAGAATGCCTCGGATAGTAACTTTGCCTATAATGCGTATGCCTTGTTATTATTAGACAGAGAAGCGAGTAGCAGTTGTTTTATTGCTACAAAATAAAAACGGCGGTGAAACACTCATCTTCCCAGATTTCCCAGCACAACCTGCCTCGATGGCGTAGTTGGTGTAGTGGTCAAGGCGTTCGCCTGGTAAACAGAAAAACGCGGGTTCAATCCCAGCCGAGACATGAGATTTTATCCCCATTTATACGTATTCGACAATTAGAGAAAATAATAATAGAGCTCTATAGGTTAGGTGGTAGAGAATGCCTCGGATAGTAACTTTGCCTATAATGCCTATGCCTTGTTATTATTATACAATAGAGAAGAGAGACCTATCTTCATGTATTGGTTGGCAATGTTCTTGGTAAATCATAGATGACTTTTTAAGGCATCATATAAAACGCAGGTCAAATAAGGTTTTCATAACTCACTTTTTGCTGGGAATTCCACAAGCTCAAACATCTACTACAAGCTCAAGCAAGTGTGTTATTAATTATTACTTTATTTTTATGCATACTTTGTACATTCTTTGTACATTTCTGTTTAAAAATGTTAGAAGAATTCGAATACCTACCTACCTACCTATTTGTTTTCTATTTCCAAGTGTCTCCACAGACCAGGTCAATCAGTACATACCTATACATTTTCGATGTCTTTTTTTATATATATATTTCATTATTACATATTATTTTTAATTCTATTCCATTAGGTGTATTATACTGATAATTTTATCTTGGAATTCCTGAATAACTTAGATTATGTCTGTTTGGGATGGATTTGGTTCAAATCTTATCCAAAGGCATTGGGTACAAAACTGTATTCCAGTTTTCAAATGCTTTTATTTAATGTTTTTCCTCCATTGTTTTATCTTTCTTTTTGTTTTTCTGTCTCGCATCCGTTCAAGTTGAATAAAGATAATTGTAATCAAACTTAGGTAGGTAGGTATTTGATATTAATTAATATCAAATACCTAAACCTAATACATAATAAATATGTATGATTACCTACTACATATACATATCCACTTGCACTGATTTCTTTTTCCTTGTTTTTATCTGTTTCTTTTGTTTTTGCGTCTTGAGTCTGTAGAATTTGCCTACAGATAGTGATAGTAGCTAGCATCTGAATAAATTATTTATATCTATTTGGTCATCACCTATAGGTATTAGTGTTATCAGTAAACAAATTCAGACACTTGGGCAGCAGCATTGTTTTGATAAACAAGTTGCATAGGAAATTAGTTACATGAGCATTGAGCATATTCATATTATGTAGAGGTATTAGAGGCGAGGTTTAATATAGGATGGTTTAAAAAAAAAATCAGTTTAATTAATGAACGGTTTAAAATCAGTAATGCATGCCAGAAAATGTCGTTGACAGCCTACTTAGCTTGGAAGGTAGAGCGCCTGCCTCGCGGTTAGGTTGTGGGTTCGATTCCCGCCAGGGGAAAACTTTATCCTAAACAGATAAGGTTCGTTCTCGCGGAACGGCTGGCTTTCTCCTATCCTGTCTTCCTTCTCTTCAGTTTCGGAACGATAAGACCTTGTTGTTACAACCTCTTGGAAAAACACCTACAGGTAGAAACACAGAACTATCACGTGAGCTCACGTGACCTGAGGCCAGTGTGACTATATCACGAACGAAATTACGTATAATATTATAGAAAAACTTTGAACGACATCTTTCTGACCCCCCCATAAGTTCACGTGACGTGAGGGCAGTGTGACTATATCACGAACGAAATTACGTACAATATTATAGAAAAACTTTGAACGACATCTTTCTGACCCCCCCCCATAAGTTCACGTGACGTGAGGGCAGTGTGACTATATCACGAACGAAATTACCTACAATATTATAGAAAAACTTTGAACGACATCTTTCTGACCCCCCATAAGTTCACGTGACGTGAGGGGAGTGTGACTATATCACGTGACGTGAGGGCAGTGTGACATACGTTCTCGTTTTCATCGGAACTACCCTGTTACATAACTTGCCTAGCTCAATGCCCAGTGTGTTTACATAATATGACTCGCATCCTCTCTACGACCATCATGTATGACTGACTACATGGGAACTACACGTATGATATGTGACTACCTATATACGTACCTACTATCTACGACATATTTATCTACTATTATAGGCATCCGACGGATATTTATTGTTGTTAAGGTAATTAGGTATCTTCGCTCAATGCGAAATGAGTTCCTACAACTCATATGCACCTTTTTGGACGGACGATGTGAGTTCCATGTTTTGACTCGGCGATATTTTTGCCTTTTAGGAGCTTCAGTTTGTATGTTTTACAATATAACTCTCGAATAGTTTAGTCCGATTTAGAAGAAACTTTGGTAATTGTAATAGAGCAGTTGCAAATGGGTAAAAATTATTAATAAATAGTCGATTCCTATGTAAAAAGTTGTGAAAAATCCAAATATGAGGTCAAAACTCCGAAAAAGTAACTTTAAAAGGTCGAAAATTCAATTTTCAATTCCCGTTTTAATGAAAAAGTTCAAAGAGTTGTGACGTCAGATTTCACGTCAAAATGCGCAGAAACGCTTGCGCACAAACAAACGAAGCGGGAGTCATGAATCATGACGTCATCGCCTACGGGAGCGTATGCCGTGACGTCAAACTTCACGATTTACCGGTATTTTTTTAATCGATTTATCTCGGTATCTATAAATCGTAGAAGAAAAAGAAAAATCCCGTTGGTCCTCATTTTTCCTGCTCTATGACTTTGAAACATCACCCAAGTAAGCGCAACTGATCTATTGTGAAAAATTGCTTTATTTTTATTTTTTGTAAATTGGTACAAGGTAGCAATACAAAATAATTAAATTACACTAGTAGATGCATGATACTAAACATGTTAAATAGTTCCAGGACATTTGCTAATTAGATTTTGCGATCGATTAGGTCTATGGAGATCCCCTATGCCCTATAGGGACCCTTTTATTGACAGTTTCAATTCCACCAGTAGGTAGATATTAGCCGACCGTATTGATTGATATATGTACCTATACCTAAGTAAATAAACTATCTAAAATCTAAAGGAATAATGTAAATTAATTAATTAACTACATTTTACCTAGGAATCTCAAGAATCTCAAAATTCACCCCTGTTTTTTAGAAAATAATAAATAATTAGCTCCAGAATCAGTTGAAATGTTGATCATTAATTTCTACCAATTAGGCATTATCCACCTGCCACCTGTTTTACAATGTGATAAAAATACCTGCAGGTACCTACTTACATATATTTAGGCCTACCAATAATGAAATCATTATTGTAGTAATAATATAGTAAGTACCTATAGATATACCTATATACATAGTTAGATACCAAGACCAATAATGAAATCATTATTGTAGTAATAATATAGTAAGTACCTATAGATATACCTATATACATAGTTAGATACCAAGTTTTTTTTTTATTATTAGCATTATAGGGACTAATGTTTACTATTCATCTAGATGCGGTTTTCAATTCCTATCCAATGATTCACATGATTGCATATTATTATAATTTGTTTTCATAACCCACAGCGCGTGTGTTTTCGTATGGTAAGAAATGCATTTCTAAAAGTTTCCTCCAATTAAACTACAAAATATTGTCACATCATCTTGTTGATTTTAAAACTCACAAGGAAAATCTAGATCCCTATAAAATTGAACAAGGAAGGAGAACTTTAACTGTATTAATTAACATTGTCACAAATGTCGATTGACGATTATTACAAGTAGTTAAGTATTTTGACGTGACTTGGATTTGAACCACCAACCTCCCGGTTTCGGAGTCCACACAGCTAACCACTGTATCATTGAGGTTGATTATGGTTATTTATATCAATTTTTTTCCTCATTTTTCAAGGAAAATTTTTCATTCCACAATAAGAATTTTATTTCTCCGGAGTCCACACAGCTAACCACTGTATCATTGAGGTTGATTATGGTTATTTATATCAATTTTTTTCCTCATTTTTCAAGGAAAATTATTTATCCCACAATAAAAATTTTATTTCACGAGGGAAACCCACACCACAATCAATATTTTCATCATTTCCACAAAGGAAATCTGCGACACAATTTTCATCTCAAATATTTTATTTGTTTTTCACGCAAGAAAAATCTATGCCACAATCCTGTGGCAGTTGGTGTGGTTATATACATAAGTGCATCCGTATAGCTACCTAGATATTAACCAAGCTAGTGCAATTCCTGATGCAAGACAAACATCTGATTGCATTCTGGCATGCGGTGATGGTGACTGTGGTCCTTACATAACCAATAAATGATTGGTTCCCATATGAATCACGCCGGAAAATTCCGAAAACCACTTCCTATTGAAATTAAAACATTCCGGGTAATTGTAGAGGGAATGTGAGGAGTACTGAGGAGCTGACACACGACAGTCGAAAATTATAGCTGATGTCTCCACAGACCAGGTCAAACAGTACATACCTATACATTTTCGATGTCTTTTTTTTATATATATTTCATTATTATTACATAAGTATTATTTTTAATTCTATTCCATTAGGTGTATTATACTGATAATTTTATCTTGGAATTCCTGAATAACTTAGATTATGTCTGTTTGGGATGGATTTGGTTCAAATCTTATCCAAAGGCATTGGGTACAAAACTGTATTCCAGTTTTCAAATGCTTTTATTTCATGTTTTTTCCTCCATTGTTTTATCTTTCTTTTGTTTTTCTGTCTCGCATCCGTTCAAGTTGAATAAAGATAATAGTAATCAAACTTAGGTAGGTAGGTATTTGATATTAATTAATATCAAATACCTACCTAAACCTAATACATAATAAATATGTAAATAGGTAAACTATTTACATATACATATCCACTTGCACTGATTTCTTTTTCCTTGTTTTTATCTGTTTCTTTTGTTTTTGCGTCTTGAGTCTGTAGAATTTGCCTACAGATAGTGATAGTAGCTTATGTCTGTTTGGGATGGATTTGGTTCAAATCTTATCCAAAGGCATTGGGTACAAAACTGTATTCCAGTTTTCAAATGCTTTTATTTAATGTTTTTCCTCCATTGTTTTATCTTTCTTTTTGTTTTTCTGTCTCGCATCCGTTCAAGTTGAATAAAGATAATTGTAATCAAACTTAGGTAGGTAGGTATTTGATATTAATTAATATCAAATACCTAAACCTAATACATAATAAATATGTATGATTACCTACTACATATACATATCCACTTGCACTGATTTCTTTTTCCTTGTTTTTATCTGTTTCTTTTGTTTTTGCGTCTCACTCTCGAGTCTGTAGAATTTGCCAATTTGCCTACAGATAGTGATAGTAGGTAGCATCTGAATAAATTATTTATATCTATTTGGTCATCACCTATAGGTATTAGTGTTATCAGTAAACAAATTCAGACACTTGGGCAGCAGCATTGTTTTGATAAACAAGTTGCATAGGAAATTAGTTACATGAGCATTGAGCATATTCATATTATGTAGAGGCGAGGTTTAATATAGGATGGTTTAAAAAAAAATCAGTTTAATTAATGAACGGTTTAAAATCAGTAATACATGCCACAAAATGTCGTTGACAGCCTACTTAGCTTGGAAGGTAGAGCGCCTGCCTTGCGGTTAGGTTGTGGGTTCGATTCCCGTCAGGGGAAAACTTTATCCTAAACAGATAAGGTTCGTTCTCGCGGAACGGCTGGCTTTCTCCTATCCTGTCTTCCTTCTCTTCAGTTTCGAGACGATAAGACCTTGTTGTTACAACCTCTTGGAAAAACACCTACAGGTAGAAACACACTACTATCACGTGAGCTCACGTGACGTGAGGCCAGTGTGACTATATCACGAACGAAATTACCTACAATAATATAGAAAAACTTTGAACGACATCTTTCTGACTCCCCATAAGTTCACGTGACGTGAGGGCAGTGTGACTATATCACGAACGAAATTACCTACAATATTATAGAAAAACTTTGAACGACATCTTTCTGACTCCCCATAAGTTCACGTGACGTAAGGGCAGTGTGACTATATCACGTGACGTGAGGGCAGTGTGACTATATCACGTGACGTGAGGGCAGTGTGACATACGTTCTCGTTTTCATAGGAACTACCCTGTTACATAAGTGTACATTCTTTGTACACTTCTGTTTAAAAATGCCCAGTGTGTTTACATAATATGACTCGCATCCTCTCTACGACTATCATGTATGACTGATGACTACATGGGAACTACACGTATATGATATGTGACTACCTATACGTACCTACTATCTATTATTATAGGCACTTACTTGTAAATCATAGATGACTTTTTAGGTATCACATAAAACGCAGGTCAAATAAGGTTTTCATAACTCACTTTTTGCTGGGAATTCCACAAGTTCAAACATCTACTACCTACTACTTTAGTTCAAGCAAGTGCGTTATTAACTATTACTTTATTTTTATGCATACTTTGTAGGTACATTCTTTGTACATTTCTGTTTAAAAATGTTAGAAGAATTCGAATACCTACCTACCTACCTATTTGTTTTCTATTTCCAAGGTAGAAAACAAAAATTTGTTGTAATTTTGTTTTCTTAAAATTTTTGTAATTTGTTTTCTATTAATCTTCTCATTAATCATTTATACAAGAATGTTCCCTTAGTTAAAAATCAGAGGTAATAGGTGTTTTCCATGATTTGCTTTTCACTGCTTACCTATTAAAAAAAAAAAAAAAAAAAAAAAACTAGAGAAAGGGGCCCCAGTAAATTAAATTGGCATCCTACAGTGCATTTAACTGGCTGTATGCAAGAAACACTTTGTCAACTTGAATATTCTTGTTCTTTAACTTTCTATTCTTCTTCATAGCTTTTCCTCTTCCAATACTGTCATCACTTGTCATTCCCATTAGTTTGTTCCAATACTGTCATCACTTGTCATTCCCATTAGTTTGTTCCAATAGGTACTGTCATCACTTGTCATTCCCATTAGATCAGGATCAAACTGTCCTAATGAGGATGACTATTTGGTCCTGGCACAAATAAATATTGGATGATTGGATGCCCAATCTATCTTAATCCTATTTGGAGAAGGAAAATACAACTTTCTAAACATAGGGATCTAAAACATACGTTATATGGTCCAAATAAAGGTCCATGCCAAATTTGGTGCTTTCCTGACGAAATGCAGCTTTTTTGACGTTAGGCCACCGACTAAAATAAATATTGAATGATTGGATGCCCAATCTATCTTAATCCTATTTGGAGAAGGAAAATTCAACTTTCTAAACATAGGGATCTAAAACATACGGATTGGAAACAAAGGAACATGCAATTATACTTACTTTTATAGAATTTTTGTAGTTATTGAGCTGTTCTGCAGCAGCATCCCTCGACATTTTTCTGAAACATTTACATCAGACCTGGATTAGGTGATGACATGAATAAAAATACAAGTACCTATATTTTGTTATAGAGAGGAGAAAAAATTATAAAAAAATACGTACTGATTTCTCAGCTTTGAATGTAGCATAAGTATTAGATTTTTGTAGTTATTGAGCTGTTCTGCAGCAGCATCCCTCGACATTTTTCTGAAACATTTACATCAGACCTGGATTAGGTGATGACATTAATAAAAGTACAAGTACCTATATTTTGTTCAAGAGAGGAGAAAAAAAATAAAATACTGATTTCTCAGCTTTGAATGTTGCATAAGTATTATATCATAGGCTGCTGCAGCTAAATTCTGGGTTCTTCAAAAATAGGCACCTAAATTAAACCAATTTTGGCTTGGCAAGTGAAATAATGTTTAAATGGAAAATAGTGAAGGTGTCCAATTGGCCGAGTGCCAGAAGCCATCACTGCTTGCTGGTACTGCAGGTGATCATTATTCAATCAGACTTAAGATAAGAGAACCTCTGGAAGTTGTATGCTTTTGTTATCCATGCAAAATTGTAGTTAGTCCCTCTGGAGTTACTATTTTCTAGCTGGTTGCTTACTGGTTGCTTTATTCTTGATTTTTTTTTTTCTCAACACAACATCAGAAAAGTGGGATGGCTTGGCAAGTGAAATAATGTTTAAATGGAAAATAGTGAAGGTGTCCAATTGGCCGAGTGCCAGAAGCCATCACTGCTTGCTGGTATTGCAGATGATCATTATTCAATCAGACTTAAGATAAGAGACCCTCTGGAACTTGTATGCTTTTGTTATCCATGCAGAATTGTAGTTAGTCCCTCTGGAGTTGCTGTTTTCTAGCTGGTTGTTTACTGGTTGCTTTATTCTTGATTTTTTTTTTCTCAACACAACATCAGAAAAGAGGGGCATTACTTACTGATGAGTCTGTTGACAATACTGTTGTTAGTACGGTACCTACATTTTTGAATCAGGTAGCTATTAGAACAAAAAATAAATAATATGAAAAATGACCTGTTGATAAAAAAAAAACCGACCATAACTGTAGCTAAATAGCTAGAAAGAAATTTATCAAAAACACCAAAACACCTTTTCTGATACAGAAAATAAAACAAGTAAGAAAAAATCACCTTTTTTATTTATGTCAGAAGTCAGAGCTGATATACCATATGAACTGTATGCAATGGAAAATAGACCAATTCCTATTTAATTGACAATTCTCTAGCACTTATCTAGATAGCACTATCTTGAATTAGCTGTTATGTAATCTGATCTACTTTATTTCCAATTACTGATATAGCAATGAATGTGTTATCATCAAACTTACCTTTTCTGATTGCAATAACGTTCAAGTTGTATATGATGAGCACTGAAGAGATCAAACGTTCAGAACGAGAGATAAAGCTAGACTGAATAGTGAATAGGTTGTTAGTACGGTACCTACATTTTTGAATCAGGTAGCTATTAGAACAAAAAATAAATAATATGAAAAATGACCTGTTGATAAAAAAAACAACCATAACTGTAGTTAAATAGTTAGAAAGAAATTTATCAAAAACACCAAAACACCTTTTCTGATACAGAAAATAAAACAAGTAAAAATCACCTTTTTTATTTATGTCAGAAGTCAGAGCTGATATACCGTATGAACTGTATGCAATGGAAAACAGACCAATTCCTATTTAATTGACAATTCTCTAGCACTTATCTAGATAGCACTATCTTGAATTAGCTGTTATGTAATCTGATCTACTTTATTTCCAATTACTGATATAGCAATGAATGTGTTATCATCAAACTTACCTTTTCTGATTGCAATAACGTTCAAGTTCTATATGATGAGCACTGAAGAGATCAAACGTTCAGAACGAGAGATAAAGTTAGACTGAATAGGAAATAGGGTTTTGGATTTGGAATCAGGCAGCTTTGATGAGTTCGAAGTTCAGATAAAAAAAAAAGTTATTCCACCTCAGGCAGAACGCAGAGGAGATTACAAAAATTAAATATTCAAAAATTCGTGCCAAACAAAACGTAAACATTTCCCCTTCTCCTTATCAATTTCCCCTCTTTTTGATAGCTTATGGACGAGTTTTTTTTTATGTGCGTGAAATCAAACTTACCTTTTCTGATTGCAATAACGTTCAAGTTGTATATGATGAGCACTGAAGAGATCAAACGTTCAGAACGAGAGATAAAGTTAGACTGAATAGGGTTTTGGATTTGGAATCAGGCAGCTTTGATGAGTTCGCAGTTCAGATAAAAAAAAAGTTGTTCCACCTGAGGCAGAGGGCAGAGGACTCAGAGGAGATAAAAAATTAAATATTCAAAAATTCGTGCCAAACAAAACGTAAACATTTCCCCTTCTCCTTATCAATTTCCCCTCCTTTTGATAGGACGAGTTTTTTTATGTGCGTGAACGTAGCAACACTCTCCTCGAACACTTCAACAATTAAGGTCCGTTCACATTTAATATCAATGACACAAAGGCACGAAGAGATCTAGGTAGTTTTTTTTATATAAAAGGTATAGGTAATTTATCTAATCAAAAACATTGCTACATTGTCTTTTGTCACACCCTGACGAATTTGTAGTTTCGTTGGTAGGAATCGTTGGTAATTTCTATATAGTGACCAACTGTTGAAGAGTAATATTATAGATTTAACAAAAGAAAAACAGGTAAAGTTCAAAAACACATCCAGAAAAAAAAACTAGATGACCAAGTTTTAAAACATGAAGCTCTGTTCAGTTAGGATGTAGAAACTCCTCCCCCCTCACAACAATATTTTTTTGATGAGTGCAATAGTGCAGGAGAATTCACAATGTATCCCCAATTTGACAGGATTCAACTTTATGATAATGACAACACAACTTAGCTCATCCTGAAGCTTAAGATAATAGCAAACACTCATTCAGCAATGTTCTCACACGGTCAGCACAACTTACGAAATGAATACATCTCTCTCACGGTGGATAATCTGGGTCGGATTGATTTCACTCAGCCTCTACTTCAACGTAGAAGCCTCTGGAGAGTAAGTATAAATATTGGACAATGGAATTTTGCTGAATTTGCCATCAATATCCCATTTTTGGGGCTCTTCCTGAAAGGAATAACATAGAACTACTTGTAGTCTAGTTGATTATCAACACCTTTGATGTGGAGAATGGATATGAAGAAGGAGAGGGATGTAGTGGCTGGTTTATATTTGGATTTCCCAAACGAGATTTTCCATTCACAATCTCTGGAAATGTAAAGTTGTTTTTTGGTTTTTAAATTCTTCATTTTTCCATGATACTTATGTGTTTTCACCTATAGTACAGCGTAGGGTGTTTATTTTTCATTTTCATTGTTTTACTTACGGTAATTTGTCAAATCTCACAGCTTGTTTTATTAAGTGACTATGAGGTTTACTCAGAAAAACATAGTAATTTAAGATTACAAGCCAAACACCTCGTCAAATCTGTCTCCAGCTGGGAAGGTCCCCTCCACACTTGCCCCATGTCTTTCTGCTTGATGTCTTTCTGCTATCCTGTCTTTCTTCTCTCCTCGCTTTCGGGATAGTAAGACCTCAGCAGTCACAGTTTCCTCTGTCAAGCCTCTTTTTTTTTTTGGATTTCCCAAATGAGATTTTCCATTCACAATCTGGAAATGTAGTTAAAGTTTTTCGGTTTTTAAATTGTTCATTTTTCCATGATACTTAAGTATGTGTTTTCACCTATAGTACAGCCTAGGGTGTTTATTTTTCATTTTCATTTTTTTACTTACAGTAATTTGTAAAAATCTCACAGCTTATTTTATTAAGCGACTATGAGCATGAGGTTTACTTTTGGATTTCCCAAATGAGATTTTCCATTCACAATCTGGAAATGTAGTTAAAGTTTTTCGGTTTTTAAATTGTTCATTTTTCCATGATATGTATGTGTTTTCACCTATAGTACAGCCTAGGGTGTTTATTTTTCATTTTCATTTTTTTACTTATGGTAATTTGTCAAATCTCACAGCTTGTTTTATTAAGTGACTATGAGCATGAGGTTTACTCCATTCTCAAATTCATGTTTTCAGGTATGGATGTCCCTCTCAAAGTTTCAAAAGAATTAGGTTTACTCCATTCTCAAATTCATGTTTTCAGGTATGGATGTCCCTCTCAAAGTTTCAAAAGAATTTAATCCGTCTTGTAATTCTAGTCGTAATTGTTACTGTGTGGCTGTCAATATCTTATTCTAAATCTCAACCTCATAAACGGAAACCTGTTAGTTTTTTAATCCGTCTTGTAATTCTAGTCGTAATTGTTACTGTGTGGCTGTCAATATCTTATTCTAAATCTCAACCTCATAAACGGAAACCTCTTAGTTTTAGTGGTGATACTCATTCTGAGGAACAGCCCTTACAGGTAAGAAGTGTAAGTAGGAACTGTAAAATAGATGTTGAAAAAAAAATCCTTTTTTTTTTGTACTGTTACTGAAGTGGCAAATGTTTTATTGGTAACTTCATAGGTCTATGTGGCCATAGCATGGCAATGTTGGGTTGCACAAGAGACTTGTAAACCCACAGCAAGTCATTTGTACAACCCAATTTGCACAGTATTAAAAGAAGGAATTAAATACTTGTCACAAATGCTGTTCCACTAAATTTCATGACTTGACTTGGACTCAAACAATCAACCTCCAGATTCAAAGCCCACCGTGCCAATGCCAACCACTACACCACCAAGGTTGGTAATTTTGCACCTCATTTATTACCTAAGATTTTTTTTTTCATCCCCTTCAGGCACCTCTCAGGGAAGACCCCCTCCATGGTGAATCATTTGATGAGAGGAGTAACCAAATAGGAGATACAAACCTGGTAGAACCCAATCAGCTACAGGAGGCAGCTGTCAATGAGTTAGAAAACCCAGGTAACGAGTTGCTCTGTGAACACTTTAACTCACTAAGGAAAAGAACTCTTCTGTAGGGCTCCAAAAATGAACAAGTAAATGGCTGTTAGTTTTAGTGGTGATACTCATTCTGAGGAACAGCCCTTACAGGTAAGAAGTGTAGGAACTGTAAAATAGTTGTAGAAAAAAAATCCTTTTTTTTTTGTACTGTTACTGAAGTGGCAAATGTTTTATTGGTAACTTAATAGGTCCATGTGGCCATAGCATGGCCATGTTGGGTTGCACAAGAGACTTGTAAACCTACAGCAAGTCACTTGTACAACCCAATTTGCACAGTATTAAAAGAAGGAATTAAATACTTGTCACAAATGCTGTTCCACTAGATTTCATGACTTGACTTGAACTCAAACAATCAACCTCCAGATTCAAAGCCCACCGTGCCAACCACTACACCACTGAGGTTGGTAATTTTGCACATCATTTATTACTTAAGATTTTTTTTTTCATCCCCTTCAGGCACCTCTCAGGGAAGACCCCCTCCATGGTGAATCATTTGATGAGAGGAGTAACCAAATAGGAGATATGAACCTGGTAGAACCCAATCAGCTACAGGAGGCAGCTGTCAATGAGTTAGAAAACCCAGGTAACGAGTTACTCTGTGAACACTTTAACTCACTAAGGAAAAGAACTCTTCTGTAGGGCTCCAAAAATTAACAAGTAAATGGTACTATGAAAAATAAGCCCCATTTACTTATTCCGAAAATGAATAAGCCCAATCAGCTACAGGAGGCAGCTGTCAATGAGTTAGAAAACCCAGGTAACGAGTTGCTCTGTGAACACTTTAACTCACTAAGGAAAACAACTCTTCTGTAGGGCTCCAAAAATGAAGAAGTAAATGTTACTATGAAAAATAAGCCCCATTTACTTATTCCGAAAATGAATAAGTGGTAATTATGCAGAAGTCACGTCCCGTGGAAAAGAAAAGCTCCTTTTTGTATTTAACCTAACCCTATAATAACACTAATCACTGCTCTAATTGTGAAAACTCCTTCTTACGTTTAACCTAACCCTATAATAACACTGGTCACTGCTTGTTTGTGCCAGTTCCTTTGGTAGCAATATTCCACGGACGTAACTTCTGCACAAGTACCCATTTCTTTATAGGTATCAACTCTGATTGTACCCAAGTGCTAGGTGGTAGGTACAATTCCCGCCCGGTATGAACTCTATCCTATACAAATACAGATGAGGTTCGTTCTGGGAAAGGCTGGCTTTCTCCTATCTTGTATG
This sequence comes from Diaphorina citri, assembly GCF_000475195.1. Lineage (NCBI taxonomy): Eukaryota > Metazoa > Arthropoda > Insecta > Hemiptera > Psyllidae > Diaphorina > Diaphorina citri. The sequence continues at coordinate 61,588 of NW_007378298.1, read as the reverse complement.
TAGCAGTTGAATATCTGTTGTTTCATCGCTACGAAGTAAACCCGGCGGAGAAACACTAAAAAAAAAAAAAAAAAAAAAAAAAAAAAAAAAAAAAAAAAAAAAATCTATCCATCTATAACTGTCATTTGTTTCTCATCAGGTGACATTGGCAGCAACAGCATAAAGCCTATCTATTTCTCCAAGCAAACAAATGCGCGACAACGCGCCGTGGTAGATGCGTTCCGGCATGCATGGTCCGCGTATAAGAAGTACGCGTGGGGTCAGGACATGCTTAAGCCTTTGTCGAAGAGCGCGCACAAGTGGTTCGGGCTTGGATTGACTATAGTGGACAGTTTAGATACAATGTGGATTATGGGACTGCATGATGGTAATTTCTTTTGCTTGTTTTTCTATCAGGTCATGAAGTACTATTGATGTACAGTGTACACAGTAAGGTTGCCTAGAAAAGGGTGACAAGAAACGCCGACCCTATTTAACTGGGAAAAGGCTAGGAAGAAGAAGAAGGAGAAGAAGAAGAAGACGAAGACGTTTTTTTTTTTCCTTTTTATCAATATCAAATCTCAAATTCTCTCTGGTGAAGCACAGCTTTTTAACAACTTTTGTGGATATCACGGCATTACTAAGAGTCTCCTTTGCAATCAATGTACACATTTCAATAATCTTTTTACACTGGTAATGCCGCCACTGGTCGCTACTCGATTAAAGTAGCTACTATTTTTATTTTTTGTCCTTTTTGGCTAATTGTGCTTATGTTTTAATAAACAGGAAGCAAATTGCCAGGCTCTTGGATTCTCAATTACTCAGGTTTGACTTTAAAAAAAAGACACTGTTTTGTGTTTCAGAATTCACCGAGGCAAGTGGTTGGGTACGCGATGAGTTTCGTCCCAGTCTAGAGTCAAGCACAGCTGATGTTAATCTATTCGAAGCCACAATACGAGTACTTGGCGGTCTACTCTCGGCTTATCACTTCTCTGCAGACGATCTATTCATTAGCAAGGCACTTGACATAGGTGAGGTAAACAAAACTGTTGAGATAAAGGGTGCATGTACTTAGACTGACACTCGTATTTATGAACAAGAATGATCGTTCTTAGATCAGTCTCAAGTCAAAATTGACCAATCAAATGCCTTGAGACTATGCTTAGCACGAACTTAAGAGCCAGCATTTTGTTCATAAATATGGGTGTTAGACAGTGTAAATAAAGTACTATACTAGTCGTGTTTTCCTTTCGGAATTCCCCCTCTTCTGAAGTTCGTTTAGCCTCGTTTGGCGTGATAGTGCCAGGGCCGTATCGAGGCTTTTTCCGGGGGGATTCCAAACAGTGGTGGATGCTCCATATTTTCGGAGTCTGGCCTACAGTAAAGGAAAAAAATTAAAATTCCTTCTGAAAGGAAAATACAATCACTATTGTACACATTTTGTTCTTGTAAATGAAGTATCTACACATTAGCTAGCCTAGTTAGCTTGTAGGGTAGCGCGCCTGCCTTGTAAGCGCTAGGTTGGGGGTTCTTTCTCCTATCCTGTCCTCGTTTTCTCGTCGATTTCGGGACGATAAGACCTCCGTTATTTCAATTCCCTCTATCAAATCTCCTAAAACAAATAGGAAAAAAAAAATTCATCTTTTAGTGGAATTTTGTTCTGTAAATACCTCAACTTTTTCCTTAAATGTAAATTCCTCAACTCACTGTCGAATCAGTTTGAACGTAAGTAGTATAAAAGTAAGTACTCATGTACCTTCATAATAGATCAGTTGCGCTTACTTGGGTGATGTTTCAAAGTCATAGAGCAGGAAAAATGAGGACCAACGGATCCTATATCACCAAAGATTGGAAAATAGATCAGTTGCGCTTACTTGGGTGATGTTTCAAAGTCATAGAGCAGGAAAAATAAGGACTAACGGAATACGACTTCTAGATACCGAGATAAATCGATTTAAAAAATACCGGTAAATCGTGAAGTTTGACGTCACGGCATACGCTCTCCAGTAGGCGATGACGTCACATCAAATGTCCCGAGCAAAGCTCCCTCGCAGGCAACGCATTAATGTGTTTGTGCGCATATGTTTCTGCGCAGTTCTTTCTGCTCTTCCACTAGCGCGCTTGCATAGTGGCGCTACTTAACGGACGAAAAAAACAACTGCGTAAAGTCCGACGCCACACATATTTGAACTCTTTCCTTAGAACGGAAAATAAAAATTGAATTTTCGACCTTTTACCGTTATTTTTTCGCAGTTTTGACCTCAGATTTGGATTTTTCCCAACTTTTTACATAGGAATCGACCATTTATTTATAGTTTTTACCCATTTGCAACTGCTCCATTATGAGATCCAACCTTCTATTCTCAGGTGAAGCGTTACTACCGTGCTTTGAGAAGTCTCCGAGCGGTGTTCCATACTCTGATGTGAACCTAGCATCTCATATACCTCATGCACCCCGGTGGAGTCCTGATTCTAGTACAGCTGAGGTGACAACTTTGCAACTTGAATTCCGAGATCTATCTCGGGTCACCAAGCTGAAAAAGTTCGAGGTAAAACTTAAATAATTTAAAATCATGTCAACTTCATTTTAACTAGGTGGAGTCCTGATTCTAGTACAGCTGAGGTGACAACTTTGCAACTTGAATTTCGAGATCTATCTCGGGTCACCAAGCTGAAAAAGTTCGAGGTAAAACTTAAATAATTTAAAATCATGTCAACCTCATTTTAACTGTAACCTCAGAATAAGAATAACATACGAGTAGAAGGAGGGTTTGGGTCTTTTTACATATCAAGGTCGAAGGACAGTTCACGAATAGGTACCTATAATTTTTCATCGTTTAATAATACATAACTCTTTTCCCGAGTTACTTTTGTAACTGCTAAGAGGAGGTACAAGATTACTTGTGAATGTGTAGGTATGTATGTTGCAAATGTCGGGATCTTTGACCATTAGGCCATTTTTTCCTCTCGCATCCCAATATTTCCCTACAATGTCATTGCTGGCTTCCAAGGCAGGACAGAAGTTTAGGTGTGAGGAGTTCATAGGAGCATTCAAGGAACATAAAGGACAGATAGGAGAGTCTTTGATATTGATTTTGTGGAGGACTGTAAATCAGGTGATTATAAGTCAGCCGAGTTAGCTTGAAATTTAGAGTGCCTGCATTGGAAACGCTAGATCGCGGGTTCAATTCTCGCTCGGGGCGAACCTTAACTTAAACAGATGTCTTTCTAAACTTTTTTACGAAATGAATACATCTCTCTCACGGTGGATAATCTGGGTCGGATTGATTTCACCCAGCCTCTACTTCAACGTAGAAGCCTCTGGAGAGTAAGTATAAATATTGAACAGTGGAATTTTGCTGAATTTGCTGTCAATATCCCATTTTTGGGGCTCTTCCTGAAAGGAATGACATAGAACTACTTGTAATCTAGTTGAGTGGTCAAACTTTCTTGACTTGGCAGGGCGGGGCGGAGTGCTACCGCACTCCTTATTTAGTCAACACCTTTGATGTGGAGAATGGGTATGAAGAAGGAGAGGGATGTAGTGGCTGGTTTATATTTGGATTTCCTCCTATCCTGTCTTTCTTCTCTCCTCGCTTTCGGGATAGTAAGACCTCAGCAGTCACAGTTTCTTCTTGTCAAACCTCTTTTTTTTTTAAAGAAGTTAATGTATTTAACCCTTTGTGTTCCAGGATGCATCGAGTCGGGTGTCGGAAATCGTGCATTCTCTCAACAAAATAGACGGTCTAGTTCCTATCTACATTAACCCATTCTCAGGGAAGTTCAAGGATAATTCGGAAATAAAGTTGGGAGCCCGAGGTGATAGTTACTACGAGTATTTACTCAAACAATGGATTCAGACCGGGAAAACCAAACAGTTGTGAGTACAAATTGAACTTTACCTTGCTTTTTCGGGAACGGTATGAGCTAGAGACTTGAAATTTGGTATGTAGTTCACAAATGTGACAAGGATGCAACACAAAACGTTTGGTTAAGATAGGTACTGCGGTTGGCGGTATTTTGACCGCTTTTTGGTGGTTTTCGACCGTTTTTTGGCGGTTTTCAGGGATACTGACAAAACGGTGAGAGATGATGTAAAAGTTACAATACAACTACTCCCAAATAAGCAAGCAAGGTGATAGTTACTACGAGTATTTACTCAAACAATGGATTCAGACGGGGAAAACCAAACAGTTGTGAGTACAAATTGAACTTTACCTTTCTTTCTTTTCTTTAGCTAAATTTCTTTTAGGTATGAGCTAGCTATTAGTTTTTTATAACAGCAACCTGTATATTAAAAAGCAGCCTAGTTCGCTTGGAAGGCAGCGCCTGCCTCGTAAATACACAAGACATAAGGTTCGTTCTCGGAACGGCTGGCTTTCTTCTATCCTGCCTTCCTCTCTTCGCTTTCGGGACGATAAGACCTTAGCACTAGTCAGCAGTTACCTACAGTTCCCTCTATTTCTATCCTGTCTTCCTCTCTTCGCTTTCGGGACGATAAGACCTTAGCACTAGTCAGCAGTTACCTACAGTTCCCTCTATCAATTCCAAATACAAAGTTGATTTAATGAAAGAATTATTACCTGTTGATCCATGTTTCAGTTTGATAGATGATTACTTGGAGTCGGTGCAAGGCATTCAGAAACATCTGGTCCGGAGAACTCCCAACAGAGATCTTGTGTTTGTAGGAGAACTAGGAGCCGGGCCTCGAGAACATAAGAAATTCAATCCTAAAATGGTAAGTTGAACCATCTAGATTGCATAAACTTTTATTTGGAGGTATTTTATTTTATTTTATTTATTATTTTTTTTTGTAAAAAAACAGTCCAGTCACTAAAATTTTTGACTTGAATTGGACCCAAACCACGAACTTTCAGATCCAAAGGCTACAGCACATCAGCCTGGTTAGGTTGGGTTGTAGCACCTTCTAAGCGCCAGGTCGTGGGACTTCTGCCCGGGGCGAACCACCATTCCTGGCCGCTCAACCCGCTAAAAAACCTCCCCGCTCTTCTTTCTTGGTCCCGGAACTTTTCTGTTATGACTTCGGGAATCGTCAGCCTGGTCAGGTTGGGTTGTAGCACCTTCTAAGCGCCAGGTCGTGGAACTTCTGCCTTGGGCGAATTTTATTCTAAACAGATAAGATTCATTTTCGGAACGGCTGGCTTTCTCCTATCCTGTCTTCCTTCTCTTGGATTTTGGACGTTGTTACAGTTCCCTCTAATAATTTTTTGACCTTAGTAGTTACAGTATTATTTTTTCTTCTCAATAATCTCATTACAGGATCATCTGGTATGTTTCCTACCTGGTACGCTAGCATTGGGTTATCATCATGGTATGCCAGAGTCACATATGTCACTCGCTCATCAACTGTTAGACACCTGTTACTATATGTATGCTGATCAGCCGACATTCCTATCGCCTGAGATTGCCTACTTCAATACAGAGGTAAGAATTGGGAGAGTCTCCTTTTAGTAAGTTAAGTAACAGTTGAATAAACTACGAGTTTAATCAACTGTTAGACACCTGTTACTATATGTATGCTGATCAGCCGACATTCCTATCGCCTGAGATTGCCTACTTCAATACAGAGGTAAGCATTGGGAGAGTCTCCTTTTAGTAAGTTAAGTAACAGTTGAATAAACTACGAGTTTTTGAGTCCTAAATTCTTGAAGAACTTCTGTTATAGTCTCTCTCCGTAAATAACTAGGAAAAAGCCTTCAAACTACAATTTAATTTTTTTATTTTCAAACCGGTAGACTTTGTCAAGTATAAACTATAATTATATATAAAGCTAAAACAGGTAAAAGATGCAAGCAAAGTACTTTGTCTTCAGTTGACAAGTTAACTTTTCCTAGTCATCTGAAGACAGTACTTTGCATCTTTTACCTGTTATAATTTCCAATCTGTTGAATCTTTCAGAAGATAGGAAAAATGGTCTCTGGGACACCCTGTATATATACATATATTTTTTTTTTTAATTCCAATGGATTTGGAGCAACTTGAGTGGGTCATACATTGGTGGACACCCTGTATATGTAAATTTTTATTTACAATACATATTTACATTGTAAAACTTAAATCTAGAGGAGTCGTGAATTATTTTATAGGTTTTATTTTATTATAATACTTTTTTTCTGTGGAGGGGCCGCAGAAAAAAAGAAGAAGAAGAAAAAGAAAAGAAGACAAAAGAAAGAGCTTAACCGACTTGAAACACCGTTCAAAGTGTTCAAACCGGGGTCTGAGAAGGCTATAATCTATAACCTATTGCATATGTTGTAGGCAGGTACATAAAAGTTGAAACCTTCGAAACAAAATTCCTTGAGTGCCACCTCAGTATTTTGTCGGAGATCGGAGATCTGGTCACTGGTGTATACATACCTCACACCTCACCTCTTCTCTTCAAAGTTATCAAAGTATGAAAGCCGCTGACGTTGTGACGTTTTTTTTTTTCTTTTAAGAGATTCCCTTCGCTCGAAGGCGCGTTTACAAGATCATCGTATCACTCCGACTCACGAGCGCACCTGCCGATTACAAAATTTTCAAAAAATCGAAACAATCGTTTATGCTAGAAAATTTGAAATTGTTTGGTTTTTAGTCCGTCCTTCCTTTATTATTACAATAGTAATAAAAAGGTATAGGGGATAGGGGACGGACTATTGTATTCGCTGTCTGTCAGTCGGTCGGTCGGTCTGTCCCCATAGAAGGAACTATCCAAACCTGGTCGACCTATATATCAAATTAAAGGTCTTAGAGTTGATAGATGCACTTATACGTGATAGTGCATCAGCAGGGGCGTTCTCAGCACCAGGTCGATACACAATGTCAAAGTTGAAGCAGGAGAGTTCTAGTCGCCATCTCATGATCTTCTCATTTTTGATCTTGCTTTTATGTTTTTGATCGAACATAAAAGACACGGAGCGTTGATCAGTGATGATTTGGAATGGTCTACCAATGAGATAGTGACGCCAGTACTTCAAACTTTCAACAATCGCGTAAGCTTCTTTTTCAATGGAAGCATGTTGTAGTTCGGACTTATTCAGAGTTCTTGAGAAGAAAGCTATTGGGCGTCCTTGTTGACTCAGAGTGGCAGCAATAGCATAATGAGACGCGTCAGTTTCTACAGGAAAAAAAAAAAAAAAAAAAAAAAAAAAAAAAAAAAAAAAAAAAAAAAAATCTATCCATCTATAACTGTCATTTGTTTCTCATCAGGTGACATTGGCAGCAACAGCATAAAGCCTATCTATTTCTCCAAGCAAACAAATGCGCGACAACGCGCCGTGGTAGATGCGTTCCGGCATGCATGGTCCGCGTATAAGAAGTACGCGTGGGGTCAGGACATGCTTAAGCCTTTGTCGAAGAGCGCGCACAAGTGGTTCGGGCTTGGATTGACTATTGTGGACAGTTTAGATACGATGTGGATTATGGGACTGCATGATGGTAATTTCTTTTGTTTGTTTGTTTTTCTATCAGGTCATGAAGTACTATTGGGGTACAGTGTACACAGTAAGGTTGCCTGGAAGAGGGTGACAAGAAACGCTGACCCTATTTAATTAGGGAAAGGCTAGGAAGAAGAAGAAGAAGGAGAAGAAGAAGAAGAAGAAGAAGAAGACGAAGAATTTTTTTCCCCTTTTTATCAATATCAAATCTCAAATTCTTTCTGGTGAAGCACAGCTTTTTAACAACTTTTGTGGATATCACGGCATTACTATAAAGAGTCTCCTTTGTAATCAATTTACACATTTCAATAATCTTTTTACACTGGTAATGCCGTCACTGGTCGCTACTCGATTAAAGTAGCTACTATTTTTAATATTTAATTTTTGTCTTTTTTGGCTAATTGTGCTTTTGTTTTAATAAACGGGAAGCAAATTGCCAGGCTCTTGGATTCTCAATTACTCAGGTTTGACTTTAAAAGAAGACACTGTTTTGTGTTTCAGAATTCGCCGAGGCAAGTGGTTGGGTACGCGATGAGTTTCGTCCCAGTCTAGAGTCAAGCACAGCTGATGTTAATCTATTCGAAGCCACAATACGAGTACTTGGCGGTCTACTCTCGGCTTATCACTTCTCTGCAGACGATCTATTCATTAGCAAGGCACTTGACATAGGTGAGGTAAACAAAACTGTTGAGATAAAGGGTGCATGTACTTAGACTTAGACAGTGTAAAGAAAGTACTATACTAGTACTCTGGAGGTTGGTGGTTCGAGTCCAAGTCAGGTCATAAAATGTATCTAGGTGTAATAACCGGGGAACGATATTTGTGACAAGCATTTATTAAATGTGCTTAACACAGTCAAAAATTCCTTTTTCCTCTCCTGTAACTAATTGTCTGTTCTCTGCTCCATTTTCAGTCAATAGAGAAATACTGCAAGACCCCATCGGGTTACACAGCACCTAAATGGGAAGTATTGTGTCTCTTCTCGCCCATCTGATGAGAGGCATACTACGGAATGGGCATGCTACGACTCAAGACCCCGTCGGGTTACACTTCCATCGGTAATGTTCTGGATGACCGAAACGTACGGCCTCTAGACTCGATGGAATCTTTCTTCCTCAGTGAAACCCTAAAGTATCTTTACCTCCTCTTATCAGATAACAGGAAGCTGTTGGATCTGGACCACTATGTACTGAACTCGGAAGCGCACCCTTTGCCCATTCTGAGCGAATAAGCGCGAGCGTGAATGAGGGTGAGCGCGATTATTGGAAACTTTAGCGCTATTGTTCTTAAGAAGCGGCGTGATCGATGAGCGAATAAGCGCGAGCGTGAATGAGGGTGAGCGCGATTATTGGAAACTTTAGCGCTATTGTTCTTAAGAAGCGGCGTGATCGAGTTTTGTTATTTAGGACAAGACAAAACATTGAACAAATTAAAGGTATGATTACTTGAGCGTCCGCTAGGTTCGCTTCGGTTTTCGGTTTCGTTTTTCGTTCGGTTTTCGATCCCGTCATCCCGTGCTAAATCTAAAAACATGATGTAAACAAGATGGCGCCAACATCGGTTGCGTTATGGGGATCAGGATTCGATGCGAAATCTCCCTATTTTTAGCGCTATTGTCGTTTGGAAGTGCTAGCGTTCTAGCGCGATTGATTGTCCTTTAGAAGCGCGACCGTGATCGTGTATTAGAAGCCCTTGCGCTATTGTCGTTTGGAAGTGCTAGCGTTCTAGCGCGATTGATTGTCCTTTAGAAGCGCGACCGTGATTGTGTTTTAGAAGCCTTTAACAGGGCAGGCATTGATCACTTTCCTGATGTCTTCCACAGAGAATGGCAGGTTTTTTGCTCGGACCCAGTGTGTCATTCTTGTTATGTCGGGGTGACATAAATTGTTATGCAAGGTCGGTTTTGACCGCTTTTGGACAGATTTCGACCGTTTTTTGGCGGTTTTCAGCTATAGCGACAAAACAGTTAGAGATATTGTAAAAGTTAGGAAGAACACTCAAATAAGCATCATTTAATAGGATAAGGAAAGTCGTGTGATGTTCACACCAGATTTTTGTAAAAGTTTCGGCCAAACTGGCTTTCGATAGCAAAAATTCCACTTCAAACCTACATACAGGGTGTCCACCAATGTATGACCCACTTAAATTGCTCCGAATCTGTTGGAGTTTTAGAAAAATAAAAAAACCCGTATCTATTTGATTTTTGCAAAGAACTTTTTGGCAATATTGAAAATTCGCGAACAAGTTCGCGAAAACCGCGAACTTGGTACCAACTTTGGAATTTCAATTGAGAACCCCAAATTTTTATTGCATATTATTATTCTACGTAAAATTTCATGTACAATCTACTATTCATTCATTTTTTACGATTCGCGGTTTCGCAAATTCCGCGAAAAATCGCGAACATCAAAACTAACTAAAATGTACCTGTGTGACATATCATTTCACAAGGTTTTTCCTTCATAAATCATGTGGTAACATCAGATTTAGAATTGAGACCATTTTTCGCGAATTTGCGAAAAATTGCAAAGTTCGCGAATCGACAAAGTGATTGAAATGTACCGTGTGACACATCATTTCATAATATTTTTCCCTCATAAATCACGAGGTAACATCAGATTTCGGATTGAGGTCATTTTTTCCGAATTCGCGAAATTTCAATCACTTTGGCAATTCACAAACTTAGCAAATTTCGCGAATTCGCGAAAAATGGTCTCAATCCAAAATCTGATATGTTACTAGGTACATACATCATTCATGAAGGAAAAACATTATGAAATGATGTGTCACCAGTGTCACACGGTACATTTCAACCACTTTGTCGATTCGCAAACTTTGCGAATTCGCGAAAAATGGTCTCAATCCTAAATCTGATGTTACCACATGATTTATGAAGGAAAAGCACTGTGAAATGATATGTCACATAGGTACATTGTCAACTCAAATAAGTTGGTCTCTTTACCAACACCAATCAGTTTCTTCTTATTATTGTAAATTCTTGCTTCACCTTTTGTGAAAGAAACAACATTACCATGTTCGGTTATCTTCTGGTTCGCAAATCACGAACCACCCTGTATATATAAAAAAAAACAGCTTTCAAAACCTTGTGGATTTCCCATGGGGAAAAATATTCTTTTTTACAAAGGCTCACATGGTTTTTTGTTGCAACCACTCCCCAACAATTAGTACCATTTTGATGAAATTTGGCACATAAAGGAAATCCTCATAACATTTTAGACCTATTCAAGCTCCTGGCGGATTTTTTTTTTCAAGTGGGTTCTACAGCTACAGTTCACTAAACTACTTCTGTAGATATCACATTCACAGGCTAATATTCAAGGGAGAGGTGGTTTGGAACTTGGTGATTTTTAGTCAGTTTTATTTGGGGAGGGGAAGGGGGGGAGACAAAGAAAGCTTACTTATTCAAATTGTTGGCAACACTGTGAATGAGTGCAATGGTGCCACATGCATTGTGAACAAACTGTTTCATAAAGAAGAGTTCACTGGAAATGGTCTGTCCTTTTTCTTCAATCTCCTTCTCTTGTTCTTTGCAATGTTCTTCGTACTGAAAGAAAGGAAAGAGAGAAATCACTGTATTTAGTTTGGAAGTGATGAAAAAAGAAAATAAGAAAGGAGAGTAAGAAATTACTGCATTTAGGTAATTAAAAGAGCTGTATTTAGTTTGGAAGTGATGAAAAAAGAAAATAAGAAAGGAGAGTAAGAAATTACTGCATTTAGGTAATTAAAAGATTGGATTGTAGAATCCGTAGATGGTATTATATTGACCCGCTCTACCTCCAAAACATCATCAACAAAATAATGGTATTATTTTTTGAGAAATAATGGTATTATTTTTTGAGAAATATTGATATAAAATACACATACAAGTTCTGGAATAACCTAGGATTGACCATAGATGGTTTACACATAAACTTGATAGTCCCCTCTATCTATCTCCTCCAAAACATCAATAAAAAATGGTATTGTTCTTTGAGATATATCAGTATAAAATACAGGTTATGAAATAACCTAGGAAGCATAGTGCATTATTCCTGGGCTGACGTGAATGCTACCAGAGTGAAATACACACTGTCTGGGTCTCGCTGCATGTATTTTTTGGCTACCTGGGTAGCATCAGCTAGCAGAGTTTCAGGGGAAGTGGCACCATGGTTGATAGGAAACCCTTTCCTACCGTCTGAAATGAAACATCTCCTCCAAAACATCAATAAAAAATGGTATTGTTCTTTGAGATATATCAGTATAAAATACAGGTTATGAAATAACCTAGGAAGCATTGTGCATTAGTCCTGGGCTGACGTGAATGCTACCAGAGTGAAATACACACTGTCTGGGTCCCGCTGCATGTATTTTTTGGCTACCTGGGTAGCATCAGCTAGCAGAGTTTCAGGGGAAGTGGCACCATGGTTGATGGGAAACCCTTTCCTACCGTCTGAAATGAAATGAAGGAAAACGTTGAAATGAAAGGTGGAAAGATTGTGTGAATCAAGACCTGGTTTTTCGAACAAAAAATGGGGAATGGGCCTTAAAGATGCCCAAAGGCCTGATTGACTTCAATATTCAATGAGAAAATTCCCTTTATGGATCGAACATGTTTACTAAATTTCATCATAATTAAACCATACGAGGCCAGCCTAGTTAGCTTGGTGGGTAGCGCGTCTGCCTTGTAAGCGCTAGGCCGCGGGTTCGATTCCCGCCCGGGGCGGATCCTGATGGAATAATATTCGTTCTCGGAAGAGCTGGCTTTCTCCTATCCTGTCTTTCTTCTCTCTTCAATTTTGGGACAATAAGACCCTAACCCTGGCAGTTACAGTTCCCTCTATCAAACCTCTTAAAAAAATCCCGCCCGGGGCGGATCCTGATGGAATAATATTCGTTCTCGGAAGAGCTGGCTTTCTCCTATCCTGTCTTTCTTCTCTCTTCAATTTCGGGACAATAAGACCCTAACCCTGGCAGTTACAGTTCCCTCTATCAAACCTCTTAAAAAAAGTGAGTTAAAACTTTTAACTCACTTTTCATTCAATTACCTACCTAGTTCATACAAAGCACCTTCCTTGTGAACCAAAGCTACAAAATGATAAGGCACTGGTTCCCGATCCTCAGGTGGTGCTGTTTGACCTTCCTGTGCTATCACTTTGTGTACATCGCTGATACTTTGGTTCTCATCGAGTAGTTTGCCTCGCCTCTCCGGACTCAGGTCTTTGGCTTCATCGAGGAATGATTTCAACTTGCCATCTTCCAATTTGACACTGAAATGAAATTGGGGAAATGTTAGCATCTGTTTGGTTTTGTAAGCTGTTTTTTTTTCATTTGTATTTATTAAAGTGGTCAAATAATAATATATATATAAAAAAACAGCTTTCAAAACCTTGTGGATTTCACATGGGGAAAAATATTCTTTTTTACATAGGCTCACATAGTTTTTTGTTGCAACCACTCCCCAACAATTAGTACCATTTTGATGAAATTTGGCACATAAAGGAAATTCTCATAACATTTGAGACTTAGACCTATTCAAGCTCCTGGCGGATTTTTTTTTTTTTTCAAGTGGGTTCTACAGCTACAGTTCACTAAACTACTTCTGTAGATATCACATTCACAAGGTAATATTCAAGGGAAAGGTGGTTTGGAACTTGGTGATTTTTACAGTCAGTTTTATTTGGGGAGGGGAAGGGGGGGAGACAAAGAAAGCTTACTTATTCAAATTGTTGGCAACACTGTGAATGAGTGCAATGGTGCCACATGCATTGTGAACAAACTGTTTCATAAAGAAGAGTTCACTGGAAATGGTCTGTCCTTTTTCTTCAATCTCCTTCTCTTGTTCTTTGCAATGTTCTTCGTACTGAAAGAAAGGAAAGAGAGAAATCACTGTATTTAGTTTGGAAGTGATGAAAAAAGAAAATAAGAAAGGAGAGTAAGAAATTACTGCATTTAGGTAATTAAAAGATAAAATATTTGGAGAAAGCTAGATGAACCAGGCAAGATAGCTTGGAGGGTAGTGCACCTACCTTGTAAGTGCTAGGTCAGAGGTTCAATTCCCTTTCCATTCTTGAAATGGCTGGCTTTCTCCTGCCCTTCTTTTTTCTTTGATTTTGGGAAGATATGGCCTTATTGTTACTGTTTCCAGTTCCCTCGTTCTCATAACATTTGAGACTTAGACCTATTCAAGCTCCTGGCGGATTTTTTTTTTTTTTCAAGTGGGTTCTACAGCTACAGTTCACTAAACTACTTCTGTAGATATCACATTCACAAGGTAATATTCAAGGGAAAGGTGGTTTGGAACTTGGTGATTTTTACAGTCAGTTTTATTTGGGGAGGGGAAAGGGGGGGGGGAGACAAAGAAAGCTTACTTATTCAAATTGTTGGCAACACTGTGAATGAGTGCAATGGTGCCACATGCATTGTGAACAAACTGTTTCATAAAGAAGAGTTCACTGGAAATGGTCTGTCCTTTTTCTTCAATCTCCTTCTCTTGTTCTTTGCAATGTTCTTCGTACTGAAAGAAAGGAAAGAGAGAAATTACTGTATTTAGTTCGAAAGTGATGAAAAAAGAAAATAAGAAAGGAGAAAAAGAAATTACTGCATTTAGGTAATTAAAAGAGAAAATTTTGGGAGAAAGATAGATGAACCAGGCAAGATAGCTTGGAGGGTAGTGCACCTACCTTGTAACTGCTAGGTCACAGGTTCAGTTCCCTTTTCATTCTTGAAATGGCTTTCTCCTGCCCTTCTTTTTTCTTTGATTTTGGGAAGATATGACCTTATTGTTACTGTTCCCAGTTCCCTCTTGGGAGAAAGCTAGATGAACCAGGCAAGATAGCTTGGAGGGTAGTGCACCTACCTTGTAAGTGCTAGGTCAGAGGTTCAATTCCCTTTTCATTCTTGAAATGGCTGGCTTTCTCCTGCTCTTCTTTTTTCTTTGATTTTGGGAAGATATGACCTTATTGTTACTGTTTCCAGTTCCCTCGATTAAAAAACACCACTCACCTTATCTGTACAAGGGAACAACATGATGAGAGCCAACTGCCCTTCTTTTTTCTTTGATTTTGGGAAGATATGACCTTATTGTTACTGTTTCCAGTTCCCTCGATTAAAAAACACCACTCACCTTCTCTGTACAAGGGAACAACATGATGAGAGCCAGTACAGGCTGTGGAACTATGGCTAACATATCGGGATCTGTACCGTACACATCCACGATCTGCCATTTGCTAGGAACACCAAGAGCAACAAGGAACTGTAGACAAATATAAGAGGTTAGTTGGTAAATTAAGTAACAACATTCATTTATTTTTAGTAAGCTATTGGAGCCAAATGTGTGGACAAATGGACTGTCAAGTCTAGACTCGTTTCCTAATATGTACTATAACAGATTTAAAGTCTTGAAACGCAAGTAGTTTTCCAGATTATCAGTTAATCTCCGGACCCCAGTTGGACTTTCCAGCGGAAAAAGCTTTTCCTTTCCTTCTTCGTCTTGATTCTTGAAACGGTGTACAGACGGTTGTTACCCCCGTATAACAGAAACTCGACGTCACGACATTCCGAAGCCAACGTCGGATCCTGAAAGGGAGTCAGCATAGGGACTGAATGGGACAGGTTGGTCCCGGGCTGGTCTGTCCGTCTGATTTTGCGCGGATTAGGAGTTTGAACTTTTGATTAAGAGTTTGGATCGAGTGGATTGGAACACATCACATGTCTTCAGGCACACTCCATTTGTCAAGGGTCTAGGTTTTCCTGGTCCTTGGGATCAATTTAATTTGAACTTTTCGTCTTGTATTTGAATCCCTGTAGTGACTGGAGCATGGGAACTGATTAAGACTAGATTTTTTCTTTGATAATCTTAGGTGCAGCTCGAAGTTGTGTTTTGTAAACAGGAGATCCGTATGTGGGGACTGATGAGGATTAATTCAAGACTAATTTGTCTCTCCGGTTTGTCTGGGCTTAGGAGCTCAAAGTTCTGTTCTTTTATTTGTATCCCTGCGTTGTATGTAGTTTGTTGGTCCAATTAAATTATTCAAAGCTACAATTTTTGGTTGTAAACTTGATTAATTTTATATTTCTCTACATCCATATCTTTCTCCGAAGATGGAAAACAAAGACCTGAAATGTCAAAATAAATTTCTTTTCACAAAATACTGTATATCTACTTCTATTGTACTAGTTGAAAAATATCCAAAAAGAAAATAATTCGTTTTATTTCGTCTATTAACGGGTACCGTCTTATCAAAACACTTCTAATGTGTGTTGAAAGATTTTTCAAACTGAAATGAAACATTGTGTTTCGGTTTCGCGTTCTTCGTGTTTTGCAAAAAAACCTCGGCTCCGCCGGGAATCGAACCCGGACCTCCTGCGTGCAAGCCTAGTGTGACACCTGCTCGGCCACGGAGGTTGCGTTGGTTGAAATTAGTAAAACACAAGATGTGACAAGCACCATCCTTTTCCCTCCCTCTCCTCTTAAATTTTTCGATTTTGTACATCGTTATTTTTCTTGTATGTATGTACTTACGAGTATTAATACCATATTTAAAACCATTTCCTCAGATATGATGGTGTGAATCAGATTACCAAGCAACCGTTTGCTGTGGATGTAGGATATGAACGATTTCTGGGTCCGGAGATATTCTTCCATCCTGAGGTAAGTGTCTGGTTAACTCGTAGCTTCTAACCCGGGAGGTTATCCCATATAGATCAGTTGCGCTTACTTGGGTGATGTTTCAAAGTCATAGAGCAGGAAAAATGAGGACCAACGGAATTTTTCTTTGTCTTCTTCGACTTCTAGATACCGAGATAAATCGATTGAAAAAATACCATATTGGGAAAAATCCTACAATGCTGCAGTGAGCACCAAAGTTGTGATATAATAACACAAAGAAACTGCATTTTCAACCGTTTGCTGTGGATGTAGGATATGAACGATTTCTGGGTCCGGAGATATTCTTCCATCCTGAGGTAAGTGTCTGGTTAACTCGTAGTTTCTAACCCGGGAAGAGGAACTGGCGTTTTCAACGTGTGCTATTACCGCTGTTTACAAGGTGCCCGTGTCACAGTAGGGCTGAAAAGTTCGCTTACCGCCAGGGATCCAGGAGTTGACAGGCGATTAACAGGGTGTCGCTTCACGACGTGTATATTCCGTACGGTACCCTCTGCTACAAACACCCTGTATAGACGACATTCCTGCGTCGGATCGTACAGAGGTAACGTCCATAGTTTGATCAGATGATCGCCGTGGACGGTGTACAGACGGTTGTTACCCCCGTACAACAGAAACTCGACGTCACGACATTCCGAGGCCAACGTCGGATCCTGGAAGGGAGTCAGCATAGGGACTGAATGGGACAGGTTGGTCCCGGGCTGGTCTGTCCGTCTGATTTTAGGAGTTCACGGTGTACAGACGGTTGTTACCCCCGTATAACAGAAACTCGACGTCACGACATTCCGAAGCCAACGTCGGATCCTGAAAGGGAGTCAACATAGGGACTGAATGGGACAGGTTGGTCCCGAGCTGGTCTGTCCGTCTGATTTTGCGCGGATGAGGAGTTTGAACTTTTGATTAAGAGTTTGGATCGAGTGGATTGGAACACATCACATGTCTTCAGGCACACTCCATTTGTCAAGGGTCTAGGTTTTCCTGGCCCTTGGGATCAATTTAATTTGAACTTTTGGTCTTGTATTTGAATCCCTGTAGTGACTGGAGCATGGGAACTGATTAAGACTAGATTTTTTCTTTGATAATCTTAGGTTCAGCTCAAAGTTGTGTTTTGTAAACAGGAGATCCGTATGTGGGGACTGATGAGGGCTATTCAGGACTAATTTGTCTCTCCGGTTTGGCTGGGCTTAGGAGCTCAAAGTTCTGTTCTTTTATTTGTATCCCTGCGTTGTATGTAGTTTGGTCCAATTAAATTATTCAAAGCTACAATTTTTGGATGTAAACATGATTAATTTTATATTATTTCTCTACATCCATATCATCCATATCCGAAGATGGAAAACAAGGAACTAAAATGTCAAAATAAATTTCTTTTCACACGAGTGGGGGAAAAAACTTTGATAATCTTAGGTTCAGCTCAAAGTTGTGTTTTGTAAACAGGAGATCCGTATGTGGGGACTGATGAGAACTAATTCAGGACTAATTTGTCTCTCCGGTTTGGCTGGGCTTAGGAGCTCAAAGTTCTGTTCTTTTATTTGTATCCCTGCGTTGTATGTAGTTTGGTCCAATTAAATTATTCAAAGCTACCATTTTTGGTTGTAAACTTGATTAATTTTATATTATTTCTCTACTCCATAATTATCTTTCTCCGAAGATGGAAAACAAAGACCTGAAATGTCAAAATAAATTTCTTTTCACAAAATACTGTAGGTATATCTACTTCTATTGTACTAGTTGAAAAATATCCAAAAAGAAAATAATTCCTTTTATTTCGTCATCGTCTATTAACGGGTACCGTCTTATCAAAACACTTCTAATGTATGTACTATGTTGAAAGATTTTTCAAACTGAAATACTGAAAACTGAAATGTGTTTCGGTTTCGCGTTCTTCGTGTTTTAAAATGAAATAAAGGAGTGAGAAAAGAGGAGGGAGTAGAGAGTTGGGAAAGGGGGGAAGAGAACGGAGAGTAAAGAGAGGATGAGAAAAGGAGGGGGGAAGTTGAGAAATAGGAAAGAGGCGGCAGGGATAATGACTCCCTAGACCAGCGATCGCCAACCCCACGTCCGCCGGCGCACCTGCGCCCGCGAGAGGATGTCCTTGCGCCC
>NW_007378298.1:0-43174 GCF_000475195.1 Diaphorina citri | reverse complement strand
AAATCAAATTCTCTTGTTAAAACGTAATCCTCACTTCGCTCGTTCTCTGATTCCAGTATCCAGTGCGACATGGTCTGGTAGAAGATTGGGACCTTATGGAGCGATTCTTTGAGCAGTGCATATTCAAATATCTGAGGGCGGAACCCGAAGACCATTACTTTCTGTTGACGGAGCCCCCTCTCAACACGCCTGAGAATAGAGAGTATACCGCAGGTATTTATTTAAGAGTTTTGACAGAGGGAACTATTACTGCTAAGGTCTTATCGTCCCGAAATCAAAGAGAGAAAGAAGACAGGATAGGAAAAAGCCAGCCGTTCCGAGAACGAACATTATCCGTTCAGGAATCGAACCCGCGACCTAGCGCCTACAAGGCAGACGCGCTACCAACCAACCTAACCAGGCTGGCATACCGGAGGTGAACCAGTTAGTTCAACCTAACCTAAAGGGTACTTTTTTTCTAAATCTAATGAATCCATCGGATCCAGCAGATTCTTTCTTTTGAAAATCCGAATCCAGTGAATCCACGGGATCCACTCGGGGACTGGATTCTTGTGTTTGCTTCACTGAAGTAGAAGATAGGGATTCCAAAGAGGGAAGTGAAAAAATCTGGTGTGAACATCACACGACTTTCCTTATCCTATATGATGCTTATTTGAGTGTTCTTTTACCCTAACTTTTACAATATCTCTAACCGTTTTGTCGCTATAGCTGAATACCGCCAAAAAACGGTCGAAATCTGTCCAAAAGCGGTCAAAATACCGCCAACCGCAGTACCTATCTTTGCTATAAGTCCCTCTCTGTTTATCTTCACCACATCCATGAACATGAAGTAAATAATGGTAATGTCCTTCAAAATGGGTTTAAAAATTTATTAATTCAAACGCTCAAGGAAATATAAAAGGGCCAATGCAGTTATTGTGCAGGGTACCATCCTTGGTAGTGCCAGATTCGAAGAGATCTTCTACTTGTAGGTAACATTTTTGGAAGATAGATGTCTCCATAAAAATATAAAAATAAGGTTATGGAATCACTTAGGAATCATCAGTAAAAACTGGTTATACATCCTTGGTAGTGCCAGATTTGAAGAGATCTTCTACTTGTAGGTAACATTTTTGGAAGATAGATGTCTCCATAAAAAATATAAAAATAAGGTTATGGAATCACTTAGGTAGGAATCATCAGTATAAACTGGTTATGGAGGGTACCTACATTATGGTACAAAACAAAATACAAACTAATTTTAGAAATAAATATTCATTTCTCTCCAAAACACCAATAAAACAACAAAATGGGTATTATTCTTTGAAAAATACTGGTATTAAACGTAGGCTGGTTTTGGCATTACCTAGGATTGTAAAATCCATAGATGGTATAATATTGACCCTACCTCCAAAACATCAACAACATAATAATGATATTATTCTTTGAGAAATACTGGTATTAAACGTAGGCTGGTTTTGGCATTACCTAGGATTGTAAAATCCATAGATGGTATAATATTGACCCTACCTCCAAAACATCAACAACATAATAATGATATTATTCTTTGAGAAATACTGGTATTAAACGTAGGTTGTTTATGGAATTACCTAGGATTGTAAAATCCGTAGATGGTATAATAATATTGACCCTATCTCCAAAATATCAACAAAATGGGTATTGTTCTTTGAGAAATACTGGTATTAAAAGTACTTGAGTTGGTTATAGAATTACCTTGGATTGGCTGTAAATGGGAAAACATTGACCTTGGATTGTAGAATAAAATCCGTAGATGGTATAATAATATTGACCCTATCTCCAAAATATCAACAAAATGGGTATTGTTCTTTGAGAAATACTGGTATTAAACGTAGGTTGTTTATGGAATTACCTAGGATTGTAAAGTCCGTAGATGGTATAATAATATTGACCCTATCTCCAAAATATCAACAAAATGGGTATTGTTCTTTGAGAAATACTGGTATTAAAAGTACTTAAGTTGGTTATAGAATTACCTTGGATTGGCTGTAAATGGGAAAAAATTGGACCTTGGATTGTAGAATCCATAGACCGTAGATGGTATTATATTGACCCGCTCTACCTCCAAAACGAAATGGGTATTGTTCTTTGAGAAATACTGGTATTAAAAGTACTTAAGTTGGTTATAGAATTACCTTGGATTGGCTGTAAATGGGAAAACATTGGACCTTGGATTGTAGAATCCATAGACCGTAGATGGTATTATATTGACCCGCTCTACCTCCAAAACATCATCAACAAAATAATGGTATTATTATTTGAGAAATATTGATATAAAATACACATAGAAGTTCTGGAATAACCTAGGATTGACCATAGATGGTTTAATATTGGCATAATCAGAAGGACATAGGTTCAATCTCACCTGACATATGGTTATCATGAATTGAATATTCAACTACAATCATAGTAGCCTACTGTTTGAGCAAAGTTAATCTGTTGTCCCATTTGAGCAGTAATAAGCATCAAGTTATTATCAAAGGGAAGAATGTTGCAGTTTGTAACTGAACTTACTTACTTACTTTACATTTGTAAACTAAAATCCAACTGCTATAATTCACACAGATCAGGTTATTGTACCACCACATTTTGTGACAGATTCTGTCACCATGGACCACACTATTATTTTAGTGCTATCAAATTCACCAACTTCATTTCTTTTTAGGTATACCAAACTGGGATTTGCAGCCAACAAAGAGCCTCAATTTATCATTCCGTCAGCCATTGCCATTAAGGAAACAGCAAAGATTGGAGATCAAGCCATTCGTAGACTGACCAAGGGTGTTGAAGATCTTGACTTCTTCATTGGAGATGAAGCATTTGATGCCAAAGGTTACTCGGTTAAGGTAAGATTTTGCTACATTTACTTTTGTAGACTTTAGACCAGAGAGCCTAACTTGACAATCTAAGTATTTAGCTTAGAGATGATGGATCATTATAATTATACAGAAAGGAAGCAGTTTAAACAAGTCTCATTTTTATTTTTAAGTAATTCTGACAACAATATTCTTAAATTACAAGTACTTTGTACCAACTTTGCAATCCAAAGAAAACACACTCATGAAAGAGGTCTACAGAAAAAGGTATTGGCCAGTTTCCTCGCAAATGTTTTATCATACAAATACCCTGTGTACGACGATCATTATAATTATACAGAAAGGAAGCAGTTTAAACAAGTCTCATTTTTATTTTTAAGTAATTCTGACAACAATATTCTTAAATTACCAGTACTTTGTACCAACTTTGCAATCCAAAGAAAACACACTCATGAAAGAGGTCTACAGAAAAAGGTATTGGCGAGTTTCCTCGCAAATGTTTTATCATACAAATACCCTGTGTACGATTGATGAGAACTAATTCAGGACTAATTTGTCTCTCCGGTTTGGCTGGGCTTAGGAGCTCAAAGTTCTGTTCTTTTATTTGTATCCCTGCCTTGTATGTAGTTTGTTGGTCCAATTAAATTATTCAAAGCTACCATTTTTGGTTGTAAACTTGATTAATTTTATATTATTTCTCTACATCCATATCTTTCTCCGAAGATGGAAAACAAGGAACTGAAATGTCAAAATAAATTTCTTTTCACAAAATACTGTATATCTACTTCTATTGTACTAGTTGAAAAATATCCAAGAAGAAAATAATACCTTTTATTTCGTCATCGTCTATTAACGGGTACCGTCTTATCAAAACACTTCTAATGTATGTACTATGTTGAAAGATTTTTCAAACTGAAATACTGAAATGTGTTTCGGTTTCGCGTTCTTCGTGTTTTAAAATAAAATAAAGGAGTGAGAAAAGAGGAGGGAGTAGAGAGTTAGGAAAGGGGGGGAAGAGAACGGAGAGTAAAGAGAGGATGAGAAAAGGAGGGGGGAATTTGAGAAATAGGAAAGAAGCGGCAGGGTAATGACTCCCTAGACATCACAAGGCGCAGGTCTATGTCTATTTGTTCTGTGTAGGTCAGGGATTCCCAAACGATACCCCTGTGCCTTCCTTGCCCTGCCTCGGCGCGGAGGTGTAGTGGTCAAGACGCTCGCCTGGTAAACAGGAGGGCGTGAGTTCAGTCCCAGCCGAGGTAGATAATTTTATATAGGTGTATTTTCCTTTCGTAGCCGATTCCGATGGCGCTGAATGTTTTATTTCCTATGGTTTAGTACAGGCGATATTTCAGGGTACAAAAGAGAACCGGTTCCGTCTCCGAAAGGAAAGGAAAATGCACCTATTGTAGTACAAGAGAGATTGAGAGATTGGTTTCTTACATCTGGATTTGACTCAAGTGGAATCCAAAACGACATCGTGATAGATATTGGTGAAAGGACTGGGTTTCCTAATATGTACTATACAGATTTAAAGTCTTGAAACGCAAGTAGTTTTCCAGATTATCAGTTAATCTCCGGACCCCAGTTGGATTAATGGATTTTCCAGCGAAAAAGCTAGCTCATGAAGGCTCTGTGTTAAGTTACCACATCATTTTCCACTTGCCAAGAACATCTCAGAATGGCCTAACTCAGCCCTGTTCATAACCACGGCCTGAATTTTTTTTTGGTGATTACGGTGAAGATAGCAACGCCGCACGCCGCACGTTTGAGAACATAGCACAGTTTTAACCGAGTTTTTTCGTTCAAAAAAATTCGGCTCGAAGACTCGAAGAGTGAAAAGAGGGAAGTTTGCTCACTTCTCAAGTATTCGTTGGACGAGGTGTTAGAGGTGTTTAAGGTGTTTTGAGTTTTGACTTTTTCTTTTAATTTTAATTAATTTTCCTATGAAGCTATTTTAATTTCTCTCAGGTTTCCTTAATTTTGATTTAGTGTTAAATCAGTCTGTACTGCCGAGCTCATTACGGTGAAGATAGCAACGCCGCACGTTTGAGAACATAGCACAGTTTTAACCGAGTTTTTTCGTTCAAAAAAATTCGGCTCGAAGAGTGAAAAGAGGGAAGTTTGCTCACTTCTCAAGTATTCGTTGGACGAGGTGTTTTGAGTTTTGACTTTTTCTTTTAAATTAGTTTAATTAATTTTCCTATGAAGTTATTTTAATTTCTCTCAGGTTTCCTTAATTTTGATTTAGTGTTAAATCAGTCTGTACTATTTCGTTCAAAAAAATTCGGCTCGAAGACTCGAAGAGTGAAAAGAGGGAAGTTTGCTCACTTCTCAAGTATTCGTTGGACGAGGTGTTTGAGGTGTTTCGAGTTTTGACTTTTTCTTTTAATTTTAATTAATTTTCCTATGAAGTTATTTTAATTTCTCTCAGGTTTCCTTAATTTTGATTTAGTGTTAAATCAGTGTCAGTCTGTACTGCCGAGCTTAGGACAATGACTGGAAGGCTACCGGCATGCGTCATTGACGTTGGAACAGGGTAAGACCGAGATAGGTATCTAAATGATGGGGGAACCCTACCCTTTCTATGAATCATAACCAGATCAGTGCTACATTTTGTTCAGCTACATTGGTCATGGCTAGTACTTGGATTGGGAGGGAAAATACACCCCCCTGATTTAAAATGATTATCTTCAATCTACCTTCACTGCTGGTTATCCTCAGACTGAATCAGAACACTAGACACAACTATCCTGTTTTACTGGTGTAGTGGTCAAAGCACTCGCCTAGTAATCAGAAGGACATAGGTTCAATCTCACCTGACATATGGTTATCATGAATTGAATATTCAACTACAATCATAGTAGCCTACTGTTTGAGCGAAGTTAATCTGTTGTCCCATTTGAGCAGTAATAAGCATCAAGTTATTATCAAAGGGTAGAATGTTGCAGTTTGTAACTGAACTTACTTACTTTACATTTGTAAACTAAAATCCAACTGCTATAATTCACACAGATCAGGTTGTACATACCTAATAGATGTCAACAAATTTTTAGGCAACAAAGTGAGTTCTGAGTTTTAACTCGGGAACTTTTCCTCAAGTTTGTCAGTCTGTTTCACCATAAATCTCAAATGGTAGGTATCCTTCCTATTTCATTGAATTTTGTCAAAATTGAAGTTTTTCTCTTTAGATTGTGAACAAAATTAATCCTATGGAGGAACTGCAGAGGCCTTTTTACAAGTCACTGAGCCAAATATTTAGTGGACAAATACTCTTGCATGTGATTTTTTAGTGTACTTGCACAAGATTTGCAGAATACACATAATGCACTCAGGCTTAACTCATGCAAGTCTAGTCTACCTAGTGTTCTTCAAAGATTGTCCTTGAGATGCATCTACAATAACAGTGGACACTGCTTGTTCTGCCCTTTTAACTTTCTTAGTGTACTTGCACAAGATTTGCAGAATACACATAATGCACTCAGGCTTAACTCATGCAAGTCTAGTCTACCTAGTGTTCTTCAAAGCTTGTCCTTGAGATGCATCTACAATAACAGTAGACACTGCTTGTTCTGCCCTTTTAACTTTCAAATACTCTTGCATGTGATTTTTTAGTGTACTTGCACAAGATTTGCAGAATACACAATGCACTCAGGCTTAACTCATGCAAGTCTAGCCTACCTTGTGTTCTTCAAAGCTTGTCCTTGAGGTGCATCTACAATAACAGTAGACACTGCTTGTTCTGCCCTTTTAACTTTCAACTATAGGAGCAGAGGGTGATTAGTGACTTTTTAGATTGGATTTTTTTTTTTGCCACTATTCAGCCTAAAATGCTGTTGTACTTACATCTGGATTTGACTCAAGTGGAATCCAAAACGACATCGTGATAGATATTGGTGAAAGGACTGGGTTTCCTAATATGTACTATAACAGATTTAAAGTCTTGAAACGCAAGTAGTTTTCCAGATTATCAGTTAATCTCCGGACCCCAGTTGGATTTTCCAGCGGAAAAAGCTTTTCCTTTCCTTNNNAGGAGTGAGAAAAGAGGAGGGAGTAGAGAGTTAGGAAAGGGGGGGAAGAGAACGGAGAGTAAAGAGAGGATGAGAAAAAGAGGGGGGAATTTGAGAAATAGGAAAGAGGCGGCAGGGTAATGACTCCCTAGACATAACAAGGCGCAGGTCTATGTCTATTTGTTCTGTGTAGGTCAGGGATTCCCAAACGATACCCATGTGCCTTCCTTGCCCTGCCTCGGCGCGGAGGTGTAGTGGTCAAGACGCTCGCCTGGTAAACAGGAAGGCGTGAGTTCAATCCCAGCCGAGGTAGATAATTTTATTATAGGTGTATTTTCCTTTCGTAACCGGTTCCGATGGCGCTGAATGTTTTATTTCCTATGGTTTAGTACAGGCGATATTTCAGGGTACAAAAGAGAACCGGTTCCGTCTCCGAAAGGAAAGGAAAATGCACCTATTGTAGTACAAGAGAGATTGAGAGATTGGTTTAAAAGATGAGTGTTTCACCGCCGTTTTTATTTCGTAGCAATGGAACAACTGCTACATTAGACGCTTGTGGCCTGTGTCGTAGCATGCCCATCCCGTAGTATGCCTCTCATCAGATGGGCGAGAAGAGACACAATACTTCCCATTTAGGTGCTGGCTCAACACGAGAACACCAGAAAGTAACCCGTTGAAATATTTGCAATCGAAAAACGAGTACAAACTTTTGTCGATGGTGGGATTCGAACCCGGGACCTTCTGCATGGCAAGCAAGCGCGCTACCACTGGACCAACCGTGCCCCCTAACCAATAGTATTGGTTGATGCTCAAAAGGGGCTTTTCGGGCCCAGGTAAAGAAGACTTTTGACTGCGCAAATGAGCAACTGTAGTACTTACGAGCTTCGAAGAAAAACAGCTTTCTAGTGACCCAAAAAACACAACTCCGACCCAAACTTGTGACTTTGCTGAAAAATGAAAAGCTCATCCCTAAAAGGAATTTAACTAAAAAGAAAATGAGATAGTGGAATGATAGACACTATGTTTTCACTTCACAAAAACCTTGAACGTGGACACTGAAGGGCTTGAGAAAAAAAAACGCTTGCTGATGCCTACCAAACCACAAAGTAGATGGAAACCTTGTTCATTTTGTACAACACACAAGACACGTTATTGTTTACAAGGAGTTATTATGTAATTGTTAAGGTTGTTTTTCTGAAGAAAGCACAACGGAGGAATACAGTAGATAATTATAACACAATTTGCCCGTCTGAGATATGTAGGACTGAGGACTGACTAGAAAAAAAGGTAAGAATAAATTTACCATATTTAAACAGAACGCAGTAATTAAATAAATATTTTGTAGGTACATAATTCAAGGAAAATAATAGAAAGTAAAAAAAAGACAATATGTGGCTTTGTCCTATAACAACCAGAAAATGAGAAAGGTATCCTCCGTTGGCTTTTGTTCAAAAAAACTCAGGAAACAGAAGAGAATGGTAAGGTACGCTGGCAAAAACCTAATGGTTACTGTAAAAAATTTGTACATTAATATTTGAGAGGATAGGACAAAAAAGATGCTCAAAAAGAAATTGGAATTCAACTTTTCCCCCGAAAAAAGAGAAAAAACAATGAAGCAAAACAGTTTTTTTATGATAATTATGTTCAAACAAACTGTCTACAGCGAGTTTTTTCTACTTGGAAAAAGCAGAAAAAGTCAAAAGTTAGTATCTGAGAGTGTACAAAAATGTCCAGAATAGCCCACATTTTTCTATACGGGTTCTTGGAAGTTGAATTAACAATTAATTCCATTTCTACAGGGGTTCTTGGAATGTTGAAAATTGGAAACTAATAATTCAAGATTTTTTTCCCCCAAACTAAGGCCATTTTTTGGTTTACAAATAATTGAACTCTCTCAGTGGTTGATAAAATTATGAACATTAAGTGCATTCCAATAATTGAAAACATTATTTCGGAGGATTTGTGGCGCAAAGTGCCAAAAAGTTATGACCAGCTCTACCACAAACAATCAGCATCATTAGAAATTTCACTAATCCGAGGTTTTCTAGGTAATCAATATAATCATCCAAACAAGACTCATTAAAAAGATAGTATAATTCTACGCTGATTTAAAGGCGTTTTCATTTGCAAAGCTTCTTTAAATCCAATTATTTATTTATTAAGGACTCTTTTTTGATATGATTGAAAAATCTCTCAATCGTGAAATCTTCACTTATGTTATTGGTGGATACCCTACATAGTATCGGTTGAAAGTTGATCAGACTATTCCGACATTAAAGGCTAAAAATATTTTATTTCGTCTATTAACGGGTACCGTCTTATCAAAACACTTCTAATGTGTGTTGAAAGATTTTTCAAACTGAAACGAAACATTGTGTTTCGGTTTCGCGTTCTTCGTGTTTTGAAATAAAAATAAAGGAGTGAGAAAAGAGGAGGGAGTAGAGAGTTGGGAGTAGAGAGTTAGGAAAGGGGGAAAAAGAACGGAGAGTAAAGAGAGGATGAGAAAAGGAGGGGGGAATTTGAGAAATAGGAAAGAGTTATCTATGTGTATGTGCTGTTGTTATTGTAGTAAGTAGCCATTGTCCAAGTCAAACGGAATCAAACTCCTTCTGTATACGGCCCTGCTATGTAGAGTAGGTAATTGTTTTGGGCTGACATTTGGTTTTGGGCCACAAACCTACCTTATAGATCTGACCATGAACACAAACACCGGTGCGAGTATTCCATATATCAATAGCATGAACAATGCCCTGATCACTAATAAGAACAGTTATCTATGTGTATGTGCTGTTGTTATTGTAGTAAGTAGCCATTGTCCAAGTCAAACGGAATCAAACTCCTTCTGTATACGGCCCTGCCATGTAGAGTAGGTAATTGTTTTGGGCTGACATTTGGTTTTGGGCCACAAACCTACCTTATAGATCTGACCATGGACACAAACACCGGTGCGAGTATTCCATATATCAATAGCATGAACAATGCCCTGATCACTAATAAGAACAGCTCGGCCCATAGAAGAGAGAACATTGACCGGGATTGTAGTGGACAGTGGAGATGGTGTCACCCATGTCATTCCAGTGGTAAGTGGTGCCCCCTAGTGGCTGATGTTGGAACTTGGTGTCCACAATTTATCCCATACTCGCTCTCATTGAGTGCCCTGCACTGGGTCTCAAAATACACTCAGAACAGATAAAAACGTTGCTGAACTTCATAAAAGAGACAGCAATGTTTTGAAGGAGAAGAGTGAAATAACAACAAGAATGAGGTGCAATAGTCCTACATACTGGACTCCGCACACAGGAATTTCGTCAGAAAAGACCCTCATTTCAATGTAATGTGTATGTGTCCCATACAACTTCTTACTTTCACCATTTCTTAAACATACATACAAACACAAACTGTATACCGAATCTCTTAGAGTCCTTGGACAGTCAGTCTGCCTTGCAAGCGCTATGTTGCGGGTTTGATTCTTGCCCAGGACGGATTTTATCCTTCTTCTCTCTTCACAGTCTTCACTTTCGGGAGCTTTACCAACAATTGGGGTCACTATTAATGAATTTATTTAATTTTGACATGGGTCAACACGGGAACACCAGAAAGTAACCCGTTGAAATATTTGCAATCGAAAAACGAGTACAAATTTTTGTCGATGGTGGGATTCGAACCCGGGACCTTCTGCATGGCAAGCAAGCGCGTTACCACTGGACCAACCGTGCCCCCGAAAGGAAAAGAAAATGCACCTATTGTAGTACAAGCCTTCTGTTGATCGAGCTCAAACTCCACAGAGAAAGAACATTTTGTTTGGGATTATGAGTCGCACCATTTTTTGCAAATGTCAAAAGCGAACCAATGGTATATTAAATCCTCTAATGGGGTATGGGGTTAGATCGACTGTAAACGCATCTTTAAGTTTAGCAACCATCAGAATCGATGAAGCCACTTTGCCAAACCCTTCAATCCTCTGGACCCCATAAACAAACAGACAGATAATATAAATGTATGTTTGTTTGTCGAAATCGAATAGATTTTCATGAAGTTCTCCTGTTAAAATGACATATAAATCTATGTTTGTTTGTCAAAATCGAACAGGTTTTTTTTTTAATAAGAACAGCCAGGATGTGACTTGAGAGATATAGAACGGAGCATACTCGCACATCAGAGCCCATGTATGATGAACTTAGTCCTGAAATTATAGGAGAAGAGTTTCTTTTCATTTTTTGTTACAAGGCCAAATACCAACTTGGGCCTCGTCACAAAAAGTAAGAGGCAGTAAGTATTTTTTTTTTTATTATCTTGAGAGATATAGAACGGAGCATACTCGCACATCAGAGCCCATGTATGATGAACTTAGTCCTGAAAATAAAGGAGAAGAGTTTTTTTCATTTTATTTCTTGTGACGAGGCCAAATACCGACTTGGGCCTCGTCACAAAAAGTAAGAGGCAGTAAGTATTTTATTTTTATTTTTTTTTTTTACTTGAGAGATATAGAACGGAGCATACTCGCACATCAGAGCCCATGTATGATGAACTTAGTCCTGAAAATAAAGGAGAAGAGTTTTTTTTTTATTTTTTGTGACAAGGCCAAATACCGACTTGGGCCTCGTCACAAAAAGTAAGAGGCAGTAAGTATTTTTTTTTTATTTTTTTTTTTAGGATGTTTTTATTTCGTACCAATAAAACACGGGTAGGTACATTAGACTCATGTGATCTGTGTTTTAGCATGCCCATCCCGTAGTATGCCTCTCATCAGATGGGCGACAAGAGACACTATACTTCCCATTTAGGTGCTGGGTAAACGCGAGATTACCAGAAAGTAACACGTTGAAATATTTGCAATCGAAAAACGAGCACAATTTTTTGTCGATGATGAGCATTGAACTTGGGACCTTCTGCATGGCAAGCAATGGCTAAAGTAACACGTTGAAATATTTGCAATCGAAAAACGAGCACAATTTTTTGTCGATGATGAGCATTGAACTTGGGACCTTCTGCATGGCCAGCAATGGCTTTACCACTGGACTAACCGTGCCCCCAGCTAGTTAGTTTCGTGTTCAACTGTTTACTGAATCCTGAAATATACAGAACTGGAGTTTACAGAACTGGCGTAAGAATAGACCTCCAAGCAATGGCTTTACCACTGGACTAACCGTGCCCCCAGCTAGTTAGTTACGTGTTCAACTGTTTACTGAATCCTGAAATATACAGAACTAGAGTTTACAGAACTGGCGTAAGAATAGACCTCCGAAATCTGGAAATAAATTTAAAATTGTGAAACTTGCCTTTGATTTTCTCCGAGGCTCCATTCTCTACATTCCACACACTCACATGATTTCCTCTCTCGGTGAATTCACATGACAGGAATCCATCCTCCATCTGAAGTGTAAAATAAAATCTTTATGTAGGTACTTTTTTCTTAATTGCAAAAGTGGCTTTGAAGGTTTTAAAATATTGAAAAAAAAAATAAATAAAAATAGAACATAAAAAAAGGAAAACACCAGTGACTCACGCTTTCGGACTGAGAAAAGTTAGCAGCCCGTCATTGTCCAGACGGTCACCCATCCGGATACTAACCACGCGCGACGTTGCTTAACTTCTGTGATCTCTGAAGAACTGGCGTTTTCAACGTGTGCTATTACCGCTGTTTACAAGGTGCCCGTGTCACAGTAGGGCTGAAAAGTTCGCTTACCGCCAGAGATCCAGGAGTTGACAGGCGATTGTGTCTTTGTTCCTATGTTTGAATTGACATGGTATCCGACCATATGTGTCTTGCTCCGTATTATAAACACTGATGCCTGCATTGTCTACGAGCAAAAGTTTGAACACTTTGGAATGAAGGACAATAACTTCAAGTAGTTTGCCACTGATGTCAATATCTATTGAGCAAATGTATTGGATTTTACCTCTCAGGTTAAGATGAAATATCTTCAATGTGGTGCCACCTGCAATGATGTGACCTGTTGCCTCACTGATCACACATCTGAAATCAAAACAAAAATGATAACCTTTCCTGAATGATTGGAAAATACTTCCATAGGTTTCTTTTGGTTCAAACTAAAAGCTCATGTCTTCTTGTTGTCTTTGGTTTTCTAGTTGGCTTTATGGTTCAAAGCTAATCTGCCTCAAACATTTCGTAAGTACATACGTACTCTCTGACGTCACAACTCTTCGAACTTTTTCATTAGGACGGCAATTAAAAATTGAATTCTCGACCTTTTAAAGTTACTTTTTCCGAGTTTCGACCTCAGATTTGGATTTTTCACAACATTTTACGTAGGAATCGACCTTTTATCAATAATATTTTCCCAATTGCAACTCCTCCATTAGGCTCATATCTTAGTGGTAATTTTGTCAGTTCATCTACTTCTACCTTTTATCAATAATATTTTCCCAATTGCAACTCCTCCATTAGGCTCATATCTTAGTGGTAATTTTGTCAGTTCATCTACTTCTACACTCACACCAGTCTGTCTGAGGGACTGGAAACAGGGAGCATACCAGCCTGAAATTTCCCTTGCTAAAGAAATAGCGAAGGTTAAGTGCGAAGGGCATCCACTCGTAAAATTTGTAGCCAAAACCAAATGTCAGCTTAAAGCAATCACCCTAGTTAGGGCTGATTGAGAGGATGACGAAAAACACCGAAAATCAAATTCTCTTGTTAAAACGTAATCCTCACTTCGCTCGTTCTCTGATTCCAGTATCCAGTGCGACATGGTCTGGTAGAAGATTGGGACCTTATGGAGCGATTCTTTGAGCAGTGCATATTCAAATATCTGAGGGCGGAACCCGAAGACCATTACTTTCTGTTGACGGAGCCCCCTCTCAACACGCCCGAGAATAGAGAGTATACCGCAGGTATTTTTTTTTTTAGTTTTGACAGAGGGAACTATTACTGCTAAGGTCTTATCGTCCCGAAATCAAAGAGAGAAAGAAGACAGGATAGGAAAAAGCCAGCCGTTCCGAGAACGAACATTATCCGTTCTGGAATCGAACCCGCAACCTAGCGCCTATAAGGCAGACGCGCTACCAACCAAGCTAACCAGGCTGGCATACCGGAGGTGAACCAGTTGGTTCAATCTAGCCTAAAGGGTACTTTTTTTTCTAAATCTAATGAATCCGTCGAATCCAGCAGATTCTTTCTTTTGAAAATCTGAATCCAGTGAATCCACGGGATCCACTCGGGGACTGGATTCGTTTGGTCCACTGAAGTAGAAGATAGGTATTCCAAAGAGGGAAGTGAAAGCCATGACTGAAAATCAATAGAACAGTTGCGCTGACTTAGGCGAGGTTTTAAAGTCAAAGAGCTGCCAGCCTAGTTAGCTTAGTTGGTAGTGCGTCTGCCTTGTAAGCGCTAGGCCGCGGGTTCGATTCCCGCCCGGGGCGGATTTTATCCTGATGGGATAATGTTCGTTCTCGGAACGACTGGCTTTCTCCTCTCCTGTCTTCCTTCTCTCGTCGATTTCGGGACGATAAGACCTAGCAATTACAGTTCCCTCTGTCAAACCTCTTTTTTTTTTTTAAAAAAAAAAGAAAAAAATATGTCTATGTAAGGAAAATGAAAAGGATTCCAAAGGAGCCAGATTCTTGAATCCATCGAATTCTCACACACTGATCGCTCTATCTCCAGAACCACGACACCTAGAAAGCTGAAATTTGGTAGGAATATTCCATGCCTCGGGATGAACTAGCGGGATTCCGGAGCGAAGCGACGGAATTCAGCTTATATTATAAGAACAAGATCCATTCACTCATTCACAGTCCACATTTCATAGTTCACACACTGATCGCTCTATCTCCAGAACCACGACACCTAGAAAGCTGAAATTTGGTAGGAATATTCCATGCCTCGGGATGAACTAGCGGGATTCCGGAGCGAAGCGACGGAATTCAGCTTATATTATAAGAACAAGATCCATTCACTCATTCACAGTCCACATTTCATAGTTCACACACTGATCGCTCTATCTCCAGAACCACGACACCTAGAAAGCTGAAATTTGGTAGGAATATTCCATGCCTCGGGATGAACTAGCGGGATTCCGGAGCGAAGCGACGGAATTCAGCTTATATTATAAGAACAAGATCCATTCACTCATTCACAGTCCACATTTCATAGTTCACACACTGATCGCTCTATCTCCAGAACCACGACACCTAGAAAGCTGAAATTTGGTAGGAATATTCCATGCCTCGGGATGAACTAGCGGGATTCCGGAGCGAAGCGACGGAATTCAGCTTATATTATAAGAACAAGATCCATTCACTCATTCACAGTCCACATTTCATAGTTCACACACTGATCGCTCTATCTCCAGAACCACGACACCTAGAAAGCTGAAATTTGGTAGGAATATTCCATGCCTCGGGATGAACTAGCGGGATTCCGGAGCGAAGCGACGGAATTCAGCTTATATTATAAGAACAAGATCCATTCACTCATTCACAGTCCACATTTCATAGTTCACACACTGATCGCTCTATCTCCAGAACCACGACACCTAGAAAGCTGAAATTTGGTAGGAATATTCCATGCCTCGGGATGAACTAGCGGGATTCCGGAGCGAAGCGACGGAATTCAGCTTATATTATAAGAACAAGATCCATTCACTCATTCACAGTCCACATTTCATAGTTCACACACTGATCGCTCTATCTCCAGAACCACGACACCTAGAAAGCTGAAATTTGGTAGGAATATTCCATGCCTCGGGATGAACTAGCGGGATTCCGGAGCGAAGCGACGGAATTCAGCTTATATTATAAGAACAAGATCCATTCACTCATTCACAGTCCACATTTCATAGTTCACACACTGATCGCTCTATCTCCAGAACCACGACACCTAGAAAGCTGAAATTTGGTAGGAATATTCCATGCCTCGGGATGAACTAGCGGGATTCCGGAGCGAAGCGACGGAATTCAGCTTATATTATAAGAACAAGATCCATTCACTCATTCACAGTCCACATTTCATAGTTCACACACTGATCGCTCTATCTCCAGAACCACGACACCTAGAAAGCTGAAATTTGGTAGGAATATTCCATGCCTCGGGATGAACTAGCGGGATTCCGGAGCGAAGCGACGGAATTCAGCTAGTGTGTTCATATTCCCAATAGTCATTACAACCAATGGGCTTGTACACAAAAACACGCTCAGTAATCTGGAAAAACTCAAGATAAAGAACGCCAGGAATGTTGTAAAGAAATGCCAAAAATCAGTCATCATCTCAACAACTGGAATTATAAGAAGAGTGCTTGCAGAGGAAGAATGAAATGCCTACATGTGAAGTATGTTGCCAAATAGTGCCCATACTTTGCATTATTTACCGTTATTATATTGGACTAATAAATAAAGTGGATATATTCATAATAATAATAATAAAAATATCGGACCAGGCAATCGCGAGTTATAGCGGAACAATGAAACACATAAACATCTAAACCAAACGCAAAACGGTCGAGTTAAAACGTAGACGTTCACTTCGTTTGATCAATTATTTTATTATTGTTTATTTCAGGCGGAAGGCTATGTGATAGGGTCATGTATCAAGCACATACCCATAGCGGGACGTAACATTACCTATTTCATTCAGTCCCTATTGAGAGAGCGAGAGATTGGTATACCTCCAGAACAAAGTCTGGAAACAGCTAAAGCTATCAAGGAACGGTACTCTTATATTTGTCCCGATATTGCTAAGGAGTTTGCCAAGTACGATGCTGACCCTGGCAAATGGATGAGAAAGTAAGTAATCCAATATCTAAATTATGATTTATTTGTGGTGAAGCTGAGAGCTTCACAATTTTTCGGGGATATCACAACATTACTAGGAGCCTCCTTTACTATTTATATCTATAATTTCTTTTTACTCTGGTAATGCCGCCACTGGTCGCTACTCGATTAAAGTGGCTACTCAATTGTCCTGACGAGGCTGAGTGCACCCCGAACTCCAAGCACAGAGCCAAAAAAACCTGGCTGCAACGAGATATCAAGCGCGTCGTGGACGCCCGACTCAAACTTAGCGAGACGCTGAGTGGAGGATATATCAAGGTGAGTGGATCAAGTTTCGATGAAGGTAACGGAAGTGTCAAGGAAGTTCCAGGGGAGGAGACTGCATTGGTATGGACATGTTGAAAGAAGAGATGAGAGCTACGTAGGGAAAAGAGTTGAGAGAGGATATATCAAGGTGAGTGGATCAAGTTTCGATGAAGGTAACGGAAGTGTCAAGGAAGTTCCAGGGGAGGAGACTGCATTGGTATGTGGACATGTTGAAAGAAGAGATGAGAGCTACATAGGAAAAAGAGTTGATAGAAGTGAGAGGGAGAAAAGGGCGAGGTAGACCGAAGAAAAGGTGGAAAGATTGTGTGAATCAAGACCTGGGTAAAAAAAAAAACATCAAAACATGAGCTACACAATAAGGCTGCCTGGAATAGACTGACAAGAAACGCCGACCCTATTTAAATAGGGAAAGGCTAGGAAGAAGAAGAGTGGATGAAGTTTCGATTTTACTATTTCCACTTGAAGGGCGGAGACTTTTATTAGATTGGAACTTTTTTACTTTCCTCATCCAAACTTGGATACGGACCACATTATAGTTTAAGAAGGCGGCATTACCAGAGTAAAAAGAAAAATTATAGATACATATGTCAGAAATAGTAAAGGAGGTTTGTGATATCCACAAAAATTGTGAAGAAGCTATCAGTTTCACCACAAATAAATCATGATTTAGATTTTAGATTATTCAAGTCTGTTTGGAACTTTGACGTAATTAATAACTATGTTGATTTTCAAGAAGAAGAGTGGATGAAGTTTCGATTTTACTATTTCCACTTGAAGGGCGGAGACTTTCATTAGATTGGAACTTTTTTACTTTCCTCATCCAAACTTGGATACGGACCACATTATAGTTTAAGAAATGCCGCCTTTAAGTTTAAGAAATGCTGTTTAAGAAGGTGGCATTACCAGAGTAAAAAGAAAAAAATACAGATACATATGTCAGAAATAGTAAAGGAGGTTCTTAGCAATGCTGTGATATCTACAAAAATTGTGAAGAAGCTATCAGCTTCACCACAAATAAATCATGATTTAGATTTTAGATTAGATTATTTAAGTCTATTTGGAACTTTGACGTAATTAATAACTATGTTGATTTTCCATCTTTTTTTTTATTATTATTTCGTAGCAACGAAACAACTGCTACATTAGACTCGTGTGGTCTGTCTCGTAGGCCATATGATGTATGTCCTACAATCCTACATCATATGGCCATTAAGAGACAATTCTTCCGATGATGATGATGTTGAGTTAACACGAGAACACAAGAACAAATAAACCATGATTTAGATTTTAGATTATTTAGATTAGATTATTTAAGTCTATTTGGAACTATAACTATGTTGATTTTCCATATTTTTTTTATTATTATTATTTCGTAGCAACGAAACAACTGCTACATTAGACTCGTGTGGTCTGTGTCGTAGGCCATATGATCTATGTCCTACAATCCTACATCATATGGCCATTAAGAGACGCAATTCTTCCGATGATGGTGTTGACTTAACACGAGAACACAAGAAAGTGACCCGTTGAAATATTTGTTGACTTTGGAAATCAAACCAGGGACGTCCTACACTATGGCCATTAAGAGAAACAATTCTTCCTATGATGATGTTGACCTCGTAACACGAGAACACAAGAAAGTGACCCGTTGAAATATTTGTTGACTTTGGAAATCGAACCAGGGACGTCCTACATGGCAAACAATTTATTCATCATTTATACCCGTTGTTGTTCTTTTTCAGCCGAAACCGATCGATGTTCAAGTGATAACTCATCATATGCAAAGGTACGCGGTTTGGTTCGGGGGTTCCATGCTGGCATCCACCCCCGAATTCTATGAGGTGTGCCATACCAAGGCGGCATATGAGGAGTATGGACCTAGCATTTGTAGACACAACCCTGTGTTTGGTACAATGACGTAATGTGGCCATTTCCACAACCGCCTACCAGCGAAGTATTGTACCGATTATTGGTACTGAAAGTATTGTGTGTTTGGGTAATCGTCATGCGCTGGTTCCTCAGTTTTGTAAAAGTTAGGGTAAAAGAACACTCAAATAAGCATCATTTAATAGGATAAGGAAAGTCGTGTGATGTTCACACCAGATTTTTTTCCATTATTTCGTAGCAACGAAACAACTGCTACATTAGACTCGTGTGGTCTGTGTCGTAGGCCATATGTAATGTAAAGCAGTTTCTTTGTGTTGTTATGTCACAACTTTGGTGCTCACTGCAGCATTGTAGGATTTTCCAAATATCTCAATAATCCTGAAAGCCAATGTTTACCTACCATGCTGGCACCGGTCGCTATGCGCATTTATACTTCTCGGAACGGCTGTCTTTCTCCTATCCCATGTTCATGCTCTCTTCGACTTCGGGACGATAAGACCTTAGCAGTTACAGTTCCCTCTATCAAACCTCTTTATTGATCTTCTCCTTCTTTTTCCTCTCCTTTTCTCGTGTTCAAACGGGGTCGGCGTTTTTCGTCAGCCTCTCAATCAGCCCTAGCTAGGGCGATTGCTTTGGGCCTCTCTTTTGTTTATTGATGAAAAACTCTTTATTAATACCTACTTTATTATTATTTTAAGAAAGTGACTTGGTTACTCACCTGACCGGACATCCAGGCACAGTCTGATCGCACAGCTTCATGTAGAAATAGGAGGGCAGAATAAACGTGGTCAGAGTAACTGTAGATCCACCAATCAGAGACAAGATCATGCCAAACGATGGTACAGTCTCTCCAATGATAATCATTACGATGATCATGCACGTGCGCAGTAAGCAGCGCTTTACGCAGAACCCTGGAAATATCCAAGTTTTTGTTGTTGTTGTTGTTGTTGTTGTTGTTGTTGTTGTTGTTGTTGTTGTAACGGCTTCAGCTGTAGCCGAATAGTGATGGTCGCAGAATAAAGGAGGATATCTTTTTTTCTGCCATACACCGCACCGGGGTGATGGTCTCTAGCCATGTTTAGTTGGCTGATCCTAAACCGCAGTCTACCAAAATTTCTTGACCCCGCCGGGAATCGAACCCGGGTCTCCCGCGTGCAAGGCGAGCGCAGTGACCACTACGCCATGGGAGCTGACTGTCGTAGGCCATATGATGTATGTCCTACAATCCTACATCATATGGCCATTAAGAGACACACTTCTTCCGATGATGGTGTTGAGTTAACACAAGGAAGTGACCCGTTGAAATATTTGTTGACTTTGGAAATCAAACCAGGGACGTCCTACATGTGTTCAAACGGGGTCGGCGTTTTTCGTCAGCCTCTCAATCAGCCCTAGCTAGGGCGATTGCTTTGGGCCTCTCTTTTGTTTATTGATAAAAAACTCTTTATTGATACCTACTTTATTATTATTTTAAGAAAAGTGACTTGGTTACTTACCTGACCGGACATCCAGGCACAGTCTGATCGCACAGCTTCATGTAGAAATACGAGGGCAGAATAAACGTGGTCAGAGTAACTGTAGATCCACCAATCAGAGACAAGATCATGCCAAACGATGGTACAGTCTCTCCAATGATGATCATTACGATGATCATGCACGTGCGCAGTAAGCAGCGTTTTACGCAGAATCCTGGAAATAAATCCAAGTTTTTGTTGTTGTTGATGTTGTTGTTGTTGTTGTTGTTGTTGTTGTTGTAGCCTTGTAGCGGCTTCAGCTGTAGCCGAATAGTGATGGTCGCAGAATAAAGGAGGATATCTTTTTTTCTGCCATACACCACACCGGGGTGATGGTCTCTAGCCATGGCTCATCCTAAACCGCAGTCAACCTGAGAACTTGTGCTTGTTATCCTATTTTTTTTCTTCTTTCTTTTCTATTTTACTTAAGTTGTGTTAAACAATGGATGCTTACCCTTGAAAATGTCCACGAAGTAGATGAAACTCCGAGTCGGGATAATACCTACCTAAAATATTGCTCGGATTTGGATTTTTCACAACTTTTTACGTAGGAATCTGTCGACCTTTTATTCAAGTTTTTTACCCCATTAAACAGTTGTACAGCGCGAACGACTGGTATCTACAGGTCTACAGAACAGCAAATAGGCTAGGCACTACATTTCCATTTCCTGGTGCTCGTGTTATCTCTTTTTTTCAGGGCCAACTCTTGAAGGTGGCAACATTTGAAATATGTAACCCCCAGACCTAGTGTCAAACACTCAAGGGCTATAAATTCCTGAAAAACTCAATGAATCTACCTGCATTCTTGAAGGTGGCAACATTTGAAATATGTAACCCCCAGACCTAGTGTCAAACACTCAAGGGCTATAAATTCCTGAAAAACTCAATGAATGTACCTGCATTAAGATGAGACTTGGCTTACCTGCATTAAGATGAGACTTGGCCCATAGTCAGCAGCAATAGTATTTGGAATGCACCAGTTCCCAGAGTATCACTGAAGTTAAGCACCATTGAGCATGATTAGTATCCAAATAGTTAGGTGATCATCAGGGCAATAATGTGCCACTAGGCTTGGCCCATAGTCAGCAGCAATAGTATTTGGAATGCACCAGTTCCCAGAGTATCACTGAAGTTAAGCAACATTGAGCATGATTAGTATTCAAATAGTTAGGTGATCATCAGGGCAATAATGTGCCACTAGGTTTTCCTGATCCCACTCAGGCTGGCTGAGGTCAATGTGAGAAAAGTTCGATAGCTTTTGTCACCAAATAGAGGGTAAAACCCATTAGCAAGCTTGGCCAGCACCTGAGAGCTATGTCTAACTGATGAGTTCAAATAAGAACGAAACGCGTCTTAGGCTGCTCTCAGGTGTTGGCTAAATGTTAATATTCAGCATGGGAACAAAAATTAGGACTTATCGAGTCAGCCTAGTTAGCTTGGAGCTCTGCCTTGTAAGTGTTAGGTAACGAGTTCGATGATTTCCGCCCGCAGTGAACTATATCCTAAACCTATACCTAAGGTTTGTTCTCAGAAAGGCTGCTTTCTTCTACCACGTCTTCCTTCTCCCTTTGCTTTCGGAACGATAAGACCTCTGTGGTTACATTTATTGGTCAAGTTTTGTTTAATATTCAAGCAAATGAACGAATAAAGTTTGACTGAATTGTTTGTTTAATAACAATAATTACTTACTTACCCAAGTCAACCAAGGCTCTAGGTAACGCCAGTACACCACTACCGGCCATTTCTCCCGCTACAAATATAGCAGCACTTAGTGTAGTTAAACCACCATGGTTTACTAACTCACTGCCAAGCAGAGGGGACTGTTCATTTATCTGGAAGTAAAGGATGGACTTGAAATCAGTTCAGAAAAAATAGAAAGTAAAAAAGTCTTGAGGGAAAAACGAAATTTTCCTCATCATGCAGGCACTGGTAAGATTTTCTGTATACTTACAGGATTATAAGGACTTCTCATCTGTTCTGTAGTCTCACTGTCTTCACTCGACACACTTGAATTATCTCTGGTTCTTGTTAAATGTTTGGGGAGAAAATAGGTATTTTCAGAATCCATGGTCAGGCTGATTGAAAATCTGAAAGCAGGAAAAATTAAAAATAACTATCCAAAATCAAGATAATCATGTTACAATAAATTGTTACATGGTATGACGGCGTGCTACAGAAAATTTTAATTTGTTACATTGGTAAAGATTAATTACCGAAGGAGATGGTGAAACTGGGGAAAATACGGGACACGTGTGTCCCGTACGGGACATTTTGAAATGTGCCCAAAATACAGGACGTCCCGGGAAATACGGGATGTCTGGCAACCCTACCTTGAAACCTTATTTGAAAAATAAGTAAATACAATTTTCATAATTACAAAGGAAAAAGTGCAAAAGGTAGAAGTGAAGGTACTTTCACTTGTGTCATTAGCAATATACAAAATATAAGCACTTGCTCAACACTCCACTACTACTTTGATATGATGCTGAGGACTCAAATCAGACAAAGTGTATAAAAAAATGTACAATCAAGATGCACAATTGTAGATAACAAAACAGTGAATCATGTCCATGATTCATCAGTCCAGAAGAAAAACAAAGAGAATTTTCTTGCACTCTTTATTTATGTGTATGGGAATCTAGAATTTTTTATGTAGCATGAGACCAATACCTCATTTGAACTTTGGTTTTAGATAAGATAACAAGCTTTGTCTAGTCAAAGTTTCTATTGTAAGTGGTAGGATGGTAGTGGGAGCAATTTGTGAGAATTCCTTTTTTTACCCTCAGAATAGCTAGAGCCATAAAATTTGTCTCATTAGGTATCTTTAGGAAAAAGGGGTTCAATATTGACTGTTTACTGGTATCTACAGGTCTACAGTCTTTCTTTTCTATTTTACTTGAGTTATGTTAACAATGGATACTTACCCTTGAAAATGTCCACGAAGTAGATGAAACTCCGAGTCGGGATAATACCTACCTAAAATATTGCTCAGATTTGGATTTTTCACAACTTCTTACGTAGGAATCTGTCGACCTTTTATTCAAGTTTACCCCATCAAACAGTTGTATTGAAACTTACTGAACATTATTGTCTTTCTGCCAATAAAATTTACTTACTATTGGGAACAAAGAAAGTCTCTTCCAGTTGTTGGGCTACGGGATTAATCACAATGAAGAACGCTAATATCAAATGACATGCCATGAATATATTGGCGAATGTAGCCAGCGAGGTTTTGCCCAATGACAGAATGATGTTGGCGTTTACACTCTCTCCGTAGACGAGAAAGCCTCCAAACCCTACCGGTATGTAGAGCGCCAGGATAGCTGCAAAATGAACGAGAGACGTATTATTACTATGTATGTACTTTACCAATTTTGTTTAAACATGTAATTTTTACATTGTACCTATCTACCTTTGTTTAAATTTATATGAAAAATAAATAAAGCTACATTACATTACATTACGAGGTACAAATTATATTTAAATAAATATCATTCCAAA
Source organism: Diaphorina citri (assembly GCF_000475195.1). NCBI lineage: Eukaryota > Metazoa > Arthropoda > Insecta > Hemiptera > Psyllidae > Diaphorina > Diaphorina citri. Next base: position 19,375 of record NW_007378298.1, on the reverse strand, counting down.
ATGGGACTGAAATAGGGGGGTAAAAGCGTTAAAGTAGGCCGGGCCGTGTTCAGGACAATTGTTGTTGTTGGTGTTGTTGTTGTTGTTGTTGTTGTTGTTGTTGTTGTTGTTGTTGTTGTTGTATGATACCTACAACATTTAGAGACGAAAACAAGCCCGAGCCCCCCCCCTGAAGTGGGTTTAAAAAAAATTGACTGAAATTTTCCGTTCAAATGAAGGAAAATATATTATCTAATACTTAACAATGTTCATGTGTAATAGTCGAAATTAAAACGAATGTTTTCTTTATTTTCTTTAAAGAAGTAGTATTGTCCCTGCCAGCCTAGTTAGCTTGGTTGGTAGCGCTCCTGCCTTGGCCACGGGTTCGACTCCCGCCAGGGGCGGATTTTATCCTAAACGGATAAGATTCATTCTCGGAACGGCTGGCTTTTTCCTATTTTGTCTTCTCTCTTCGCTTTCGGGTAATAAGACCTTAGCAGTTACAGTTCCCTCTATCAAACCTCTTTGATGAACAAAATAGTCGAAATTAAAACGAATGTTTTCTTTATTTTCTTTAAAGAAGTAGTATTGTCCTATACAACAAGAGTGGAACGCCTATTCTGCCAGCCTAGTTAGCTTGGTTGGTAGCGCTCCTGCCTTGGCCGCGGGTTCGACTCCCGACAGGGGCGGATTTTATCCTAAACGGATAAGATTCGTTCTCGGAACGGCTGGCTTTTTCCTATCTTGTCTTCTCTCTTCGCTTTCGGTTAATAAGACCTTAGCAGTTACAGTTCCCTCTATCAAACCTCTTTGATGAACAAAAAACACAAATGGAGTGATGTATTTTTCTACGCGTGGAGTAAAAAGTGTCGCGTGCGGCGTCCGTGGGATAAGGAATAGGGTCCTTGGAATAAATGATATAATATGTATAAAGAAACAGACAAACAAACAAAAACAAAACTTGTGGAAAAATAAATACTTTATTCATAATAGTGATGTATTTTTCTACGCGTGGAGTAAAAAGTGTCGCGTGCGGCGTCCGTGGGATAAGGAATAGGGTCCTTGGAATAAATGATATACCTAATATGTATAAAGAAACAGACAAACAAACAAAAACAAAACTTGTGGAAAAATAAATACTTTATTCATAAGATTTTATCAAAACGTGAATGATTATATCAAAAATAAAATGTAATATTTGGTAAACATAGGTTAAAAATACAGTATGGAGATAAAAATATAGGACACTATCAAAACACACATAATTCCATGCTAACGACCGGGCCACAGAGTTTAAACTCGATTAAGTTTAACTCTCGGATTGAGCAATCTGATTGGTTAAAATGTTTGAAATGGAGCAGTTGCAAATGGGTAAAAAATATAAATAAATGGTCGACCCCATGTAAAAAGTTGTGAAAAATCCAAATCTGAGGTCGAAACTCCGAAAAAATAACTGTAAAAAGTCAAAAATTCAAATAAAAATATAGGACACTATCAAAACACACATAATTCCATGCTAACGACCGGGCCACAGAGTTTAAACTCGATTAAGTTTAACTCTCGAATTGAGCAATCTGATTGGTTAAAATGTTTGAAATGGAGCAGTTGCAAATGGGTAAAAATTATAAATAAATGGTTGACCTAAAAATCCAAATCTGAGGTCAAAACTCCGAAAAAATAACTGTAAAAGGTCGAAAATTCAATTTTTATTTTCCGTTCTAAGGAAAGAGTTCAAATATGTGTGACGTCAGACTTTACGCAGTTGTTTTTTTTTTGTCCGTTAGGTAGCGCCACTATGCAAGCGCGCTAGCGGAGGAGCAGAAAGACTGCGCAGAAACGTATGCGCACAAATACATTAATGCGTTGCCTGCGAGGGAGCTTTGCTCGGGACATTCGATGTGACGTCATCGCCTACGGGAGCGTATAGTGACGTCAAAGTTCACGATTTACCGGCATTTTTTTAATCGATTTATCTCGGGATCTAGAAGTCGTAGAAGAAAAAGATTCCGTTAGTCCTTACGTCAAAGTTCACGATTTACCGGCATTTTTTTAATCGATTTATCTCGGGATCTAGAAGTCGTAGAAGAAAAAGAAAATTATTTTCTGATTTTTCTGCTCTATGACTTTGAAACATCATCCAAGTAAGCGCAACTGATCTATTGCTTGAAAACCAATCAGATTTTGTATAGCCAGAGTCACAATCTGACTCGGTTTAATGTTAACTTTAGGACTAAGCATTCTGATTGGCCTTTTTTTAAGTTTTGAAAACCAATTTTCAATCGAGAGTTAAACTTAATTCGAGTTTAAACTCAGATCGTGGTACCGTTTATTAAACAAACACAATTAAATACTCAGAAAATGTAAAATATGAAATAGACCCTGTACCCAATCAGAGACAAGATCATGCCAAACGATGGTACAGTCTCTCCAATGATAATCATTACGATGATCATGCACGTGCGCAGTAAGCAGCGTTTTACGCAGAACCCTGGAAATAAACCCAAGTTTTTGTTGTTGTTGTTGTTGTTGTTGTAACGGCTTTAGCTGTAGCCGAATAGTGATCATAGTGATGGCAGAATAAGGGAGGATATCTTTTTTTCTGCCATACAGTCCATACACCGCACCGGGGTGATGGTCTCTAGCCATGTTTAGTTGGCTCATCTTAAACCGCAGTCAACCATCGTGAGAACTTGTGCTTGTTATTCAATTTTTTTTTCTTCTTTCTTTTCTATTTTACTGAAGTTGTGTTAAACAATGGATACTTACCCTTGAAAATGTCCACGAAGTAGATGAAACTCCGAGTCGGGGTAATATCTACCTAAATATTGCTCAGATTTGGATTTTTCACAACTTTTTACGTAGGAATCTGTCGACCTTTTATTCTTACCCCATTAAACAGTTGTATTGAAACTTACTGAACATTATTGTCTTTCTGCCAAGAAAATTTACTTACTATTAGGAACAAAGAAAGTCTCCTCCAGTTGTTGCAGGTATTAAAAAAAAAAAATAATAATAATAATAATAAAAAATAAAAAATGGGTCATGGGTAAACCATGTAGGTACTCAGTTCACTTTTCACTTTCGATAGCTAACGTGAAACAAACAAACTTACTAGGTACAAACTAAATGCAACATTTGCAATAAAAACTCATTTAATTTCCTTGGTTCCACTACCCATATTCTGGGTTCTAGTAAAGGCAATCATTTGCTCTGTGGTCTTTTCTTTTCATTTCATTTTCTGCTTTTACGGATGGGTATACCATCTATACGAATTTAGTATGTTCTGATGTTGTTATGTTCTAAAAATAATACATAATAATAGACTCTTGAGTGGAAGGTGACCACTAGGCGAGGTTAACGCCTTAGGCGTTCTCTACCAACTAACCCCGAGAGCTCCATTATTATGTGGTCAAATTCTCAATTAAATGAGGATAAAATTCCATACCTCGGCTGGGATCGAACCCACGCCCTCCTGTTTACCATAAAATGGAAACTTGATAAATTAAATTAAAATTCATTTGATCCATCACTCACCAGAAGTCTTTGGGTGATCCAAGCCACATGACTGGTGTTAGAGCGGCGGTAAACACTACAAAGCATAGACAGAAGCTGATATTGGGTAAATAGGGCTGGAATAACGATCGGCAGTAAAACTTAATAAATCGAAAGAGCAAAATTTACTTTATGTGATTAACATTTTTGTTAAATTTCATAAAAAGAGGGTAAAACTTGGAAAAAAAAATATGAGGTATTAAAAAAAAAGATGGGTCATGGGCAAACTAAATGCAACATTTTTGTTTTGCGCTTTTACGGATGGGTATACCATCTATACGAATTTAGTATGTTCTGATGTTGTTATGTTGTAAAAATAATAAATAATAATAGACTCTTGAGTGGAAGGTAACCACTAGGCGAGGTTAACGCCTTAGGCGTTCTCTACCACCTAACCCTTAAAGCTCCATTATTATGTGGTCAAATTCTCAAATAAATGAGGATAAAATTCCATACCTCGGCTGGGATCGAACCCACGCCCTCCTGTTTACCATAAAATGGAAACTTGATAAATTAAATTAAAATTCATTTGATCCATCACTCACCAGAAGTCTTTGGGTGATCCAAGCCACATGACTGGTGTTAGAGCGGCGGTAAACACTACAAAGCATAGACAGAAGCTGATATTGGGTAAATAGGGCTGGAATAACTCCTTCACCATTTGAGATGCGATGAGCAGATACACTGTGCCTACTCCGAATAATGTGGTCTGAACACACACTGTCACAAGCTTCCTAGAAGAGAAAAAGTCAACCATTAGGCAAGCCAGCCTAGTCAGCTTAGCCTGCGTTGTAAGCGCTAGGTAGAGGGTTCGATTCACGCCCGGTGTAGCTGCACTGAAGGGGGTTGATGGTCTCTAGCCAAGATTCTTTGCCCGTTTCAAACCGCAGTCAACCATCATGAGGACCTGCTTTTCCTTTGTAACCTCTAGCTAGCCAGGCTGGTTAGGGTCTGGCTGCTCTGATCCCTATTTATAGTCCTACAACAAGACACTGGTCTGCTCCCTGTTCAAGGTCCCCCAGCCCTTTATCCTAAACAGGTAGGGTTCGTTCTAGGAACGACTGGCTTTCTCCTATCTCGTCCTTCTCTCTTCGATTTTGGGACGATAAGACCACGGTTGATTTCCCTCTATCGAACTTTTTTTCAACTCTTAGAGCTCCATTATTTTTTTTTTTTTTTTTGCAGAGCATAAAAAAAGAAGAAAAAAAATCTTCCATGAGAAAAAAAATAAATAAAAATAAAACCCACCGATTATATAGATAAGGAATATTAAATAGGAATGGAGTGTTAATTAATAAAAATACATAACTCAATAGGAATGTTGTATTATTAAATTATTATTAATTAATTTAAATAGGTAACTCTAAAGTAGTCAAAAGGATTGTTATGTAGGATATAATGGAAGCAAATAGGATATTGGGAGAACCTCACTAAAATTGAGACATGTGTTATATGTATCTCCTCTTGAAAAACACAATTTTACCCTGAAGTTTCAAAAAGTTCACTCACCAGAAGTCTTTGGGTGATCCAAGCCACATGACTGGTGTTAGAGCGGCGGTAAACACTACAAAGCATAGACAGAAGCTGATGTTTGGTAAATAGGGCTGGAATAGTTCCTTCACCATTTGAGATGCGATGAGCAGATACACTGTGCCTACTCCGAATAATGTGGTCTGAACACACACTGTCACAAGCTTCCTAGAAGAGAAAAAGTCAACCGTTAGGCAAGCCAGCCTAGTCAGCTTAGCCTGCGTTGTAAGCGCTCGGTAGAGGGTTCGATTCACGCCCGGTGTAGCTGCACTTGCGATGAGCAGATACACTGTGCCTACTCCGAATAATGTGGTCTGAACACACACTGTCACAAGCTTCCTAGAAGAGAAAAAGTCAACCATTAGGCAAGCCAGCCCAGTCAGCTTAGCCTGCGTTGTAAGAACCACGTAGAGGGTTCGATTCACGCCCGGTGTAGTTGCACCGAAGGGGGTTGATGGTCTCTAGCCAAGATTCTTTGCCCGTTCCGAACCGCAGTCAACCATCATGAGGACCTGCTTTTCCTTTGAAACCTCCAGCTAGCCAGGTTGGTTAGGGTTTGGCTGCTCTGATCCCTATTTATAGTCCCACAACAAGACACTGGTCTGCTCCCTGTTCAAGGTCCCCCAGCCCTTTATCCTAAACAGGTAGGGTTCGTTCTCGGAACGGCTGGCTTTCTCCTATCTCGTCCTTCTCTCTTCAATTTTGGGACGATAAGACCATGGTTGATACATTTCCCTCTATCGAACTTTTTTCAACCCTTAGAGCTCCATTATTACGTGATCAAATTGTCAAATTATTGAGGATTCCATGCCTCGGCTGGCATCGAACCCGCGACCTCCTGTTTACCTGGCGAGCGTCTTGACGGCTACGCCACCGAGGCTTTTTCAACCCTTAGAGCTCCATTATTACGTGATCAAATTGTCAAATTATTGAGGATTCCATGCCTCGGCTGGCATCGAACCCGCGACTTCCTGTTTACCAGGCGAGCGTCTTGACCACTACGCCACCGGGGAAGGTCAAATCTTACCTCCCCCAAGCTCCCACGGCTTTCTCTGCAATGACAGCATACGGATTTCTAGATTTGGTTCTATGTTCTGGATATCTCTCTTCTATCATAGTCCAACAGTCCCCCAGCCTAGCACCACTGTAGCCCGAGTTGATACAGAACACAATTAGCAGGACCAAACCTGTCCAGCCTGGAAAATAACATAAAATTATTCTATCATAGTCCAACAATCCCCCAGCCTTGCACCACTGTAGCCCGAGTTGATACAGAACACGATTAGCAGGACCAAACCTGTCCAGCCTGGAAAATAAAATAAAATTATTAATATTCAGCATGGGAACAAAAATTAGGACTTATCAAGTCAGCCTAGTTAGCTTGGAGCTCTGCCTTGTAAGTGTTACGTAACGAGTTCGATGATTTCCGCCCCCAGTGAACTTTAACCTATACCTACCTAAGGTTCGTTCTCCAAAAGGCTGCTTTCTTCTACCACGTCTTCCTTCTCTCGTTGCTTTTGGAACAACAAGACCTCCGTGGTTACATTTATTAGTCAAGTTTTGTTTAATATTCAAGCAAATGAACGAATAAAGTTTGACTGAATTGTTTGTTATTCCATTTACAAGACATTTTACTCTACATTCAAGGAGTGATCAGTGGAGAACATGGCTATGACTTTAAGTACAGGTAAGTTTTTTTTTCCCTCCTGGCTTAACTTACATTTACCTGCCTTGGTGGTGTCCCAGCTGAGGTGTGGAATTATTGAGAGAAAAAGAGAGAGAAATCAATGGTAGTAGCATACTGAATAGAATAGAATAGTTTTTATTGTAAATAAAACCAAAAGGTATCTTACAAAGTCAATTCAACTTAATTCTAAATTAAACTTCAAACTGCAAATGGCCTTGTTGCTAAATTGTATCAAAAATAAATAAATAAATAAACTTTAAACTACATCTAGGTATAGGTCCCTGGAGTACAGGGACTTTTCAGTCCTATGCAAGCAGTATGACTAGAAGTTGGAGGTGTTAAGGAGTAGTTTACAACTTTAGTTATTAATTATTCCATTTACAAGACATTTTACTCTACATTCAAGGAGTGATGAGTGGAGAACATGGCTATGACTTTAAGTACAGGTAAGTTTTTTTTTCCCCCCTGGCTTAACTTACATTTACCTGCCTTGGTGGTGTCCCAGCTGAGGTGTGGAATTATTGAGAGAAAAAGAGAGAGAGAAATCAATGGTAGTAGCATACTGAATAGAATAGAATAGAATAGTTTTTATTGTTAATAAAACCAAAAGGTATCTTACAAAGTCAATCCAACTTAATTCTAAATTAAACTTTAAACTGCAAATGGCCTTGTTGCTAAATTGTATCAAAAATAAATTATAAGTAAATAAACTTTAAACTACAACTAGGTATAAGTCCCTGGAGTACAGGGACTTTTCAGTCCTATGCAAGCAGTATGACTAAGCACTATTATTATTACTACTACACTTCTTCTTCTTTATTCTTTCCTTATCCTGTAATAACAAAAGTAATGTACTTAATTTTGCTGATATTTTTCCTTTTAATTTTTTACTGTTTTTCTCATTTCCTTATTCTTCACTTCTCTCTCTTTCCTTCTTCCATCCTCCTTATTCCACTTTATCTCTGCATGTTAATTTTCTTGTCCTCATTGAAGATCAAACCTTTTTAGATTCTGCATTCACGACCTACTTGGACCAAGAACAGAGTGGAGCTACCTGCTTGTTGCTCTATGCACTATGTTCTCCTCTTCACTCGGTTTTTAGCCTTAGAAGATTATTTTGATCTCATATCTATAGTTTATACCTTAGTAGGTATTATGGTGGCTGTATCCCAATAGCACTTTATTGCAGACATAGGTGGAGATTCTACAATTCATTTTGAATCTGCAAACAGACATATTATGACACAGACCATACAAGTCCTTTGCTAAAAAAGGGGGGGGGGGAAACTTCACTCATTATGCCTTCATACATAGGTTCAATTAAATCCCATTCAATTTGACTCGACCCGACGAGCCATCAGCTAATCATGATTGCGTACCTACATAGTTTGTAAATCTTCTACAAAATTTTACGAGTGGATGCCCTTCGCACTCAACCTTTCCTGATTCTTTAGGCAAGGGAAATTTCAGGCTGGTATAATAATAATAATAATAATAATAGTGCTTATTTATAGTGCTCACATAGGACTGAAAAGTCCCTTTACTCCAGCAGTAGGCTACTACTATTATTGTGGTAAATTCTCAAATTATATTGAGGGATAAAATTCCATACCTCCGGCTGGGATTGAACCCACGCCCTATGTTTTACCAGTGATCGTTGACCAAAAAAAAAAATAGTAATAGTAAGATAGTAATAGTAATAATAATCAGTAATTAGTAATAGTAATATATAGAATAGTAATAGTAATAGTAATAGTAATAGTAATAGTAATAATAAGTAGTAATAGTAAATAGTAATAGTAATCAGAATAGTAATTAGTAATAGTAAATAGTAATACGTAATGATAATAGTAAATTAGTAATAGTAATAGTAAATAGTAAATAGTAATAGTAACTACAGTAATACGTAATGTAATAGTAATAGTAATCAGCCATAGTAACTAGTAACTACGTAATAGCGTAAATGTAATAGTACATAGTAATAGTACATAGTAAATAGTAAATAGTATTAGTAACTAGTAATCCTAGTAATAGTAACTCAGCTAATAGTAATGTAATAGTTAATTTATGTAATTAGTAATAGTCATAGTAAAGTAATCTAGTAATATAGTAATAGTAATGTAATAGTAATAGTAAAGTAAAGTATATAGTAAATAGTAAAAATAGTAATGTAATAGTAATAGTAAATAGTAATATGTAATAGTAAATAGTAATAGTAATAGTAATAGTAATAGTAATAGTAATAGTATTAGTAAATAGTAATAGTAATAGTAATAGTAAGTAGTAATAGTAATAGTAATAGTAAATAGTATAGTAATATAATAGTAATAGAATAGTAATTAGTATAGTAAGTAGTAATAGTAAATATAATTAGTAATAGGTAAAGTATATAGTATAAGTAATAGTAATAGTAATAGTAATAGTAATAGTAATAGTATAGTAATAGTAATAGTAATAGTATTAGTAATAATAATAATAGTAATATAATAGTAATAGTAATAGTAATAGTAATAGTAAATAGTAATAGTAATATAATAGTATATGTAATAGTAATAGTAAATAATAATAATAATAATAATAAAATAATAATATAATATAATAAATAATAATATGGCTTATTTATAGTTGCTCGCGATAGGACTGAAAAGTCCCCTTACTCCAGCAGTAGGCTACTAGCTATTATTGTGTGTCAAATTCTCAATTATATTGAGGAATAAGAATTCCATACTCGGCGTGGGATTGAACGCCACGCCTTCCTGTTTACCAGGCGAGCGCCTTTGACCACTACACCACTGAGGCAGGTTTGCTCCCTGTTTGAAGTTCCCAGCCCTCCCCCGAGCCCCCTCGTGTAAATGAATCGAAATACCCAAGATTATATTCAAAATTAAAATCAAGATAATCAAACGATAAATCAGTGTTTCATGCTACGAAATAAAACGGCGGTGAAACACTCATCTTTAATAGAAACAAAATAAAAACTTAAAAAACACCATAATGGAAAAGTACATAATGGAAACAAAATATGGCTTGGAAAACTGGAGAAGATCATCCACATACTTGAAGCTTAATGCTCGAAAGGAACAAGAAGCAATTGTCATAAGAAGAAAGAAGATCTATGAATGAATTAATTGCCATGAACCTGAGCTGTTCCCTCCTCAGTCGACACGAACTTGAGCTATTCTGCTAAAGTTTTAGACGAGGAGGGTTCAGCTCAAAGTTCATTGAGTTTGAGATTGGATTGCGAATTCGGAGTGACAGAAGACACTTTTAGGTAATAATATTCCAATAGAAAGTAAAAAAAAAATAAATAAATGAAACCTAATTAAGTACGTACTTAATAAAAGAGATGTGTTGACAGAATGAATTATTAAAATACCTAGATCTAGATAGGCATCTGAGTAATAAAATGAAAAAATCTGGGATGCATCAGGGCGCAAGTTTCTTTCTTCTGCTCTCTCTCCTCGCTCCCTCTCTCTCTCCTCATTGCTCTCTCCAGAATATTTTGCGACAGTTTTCATTTGTCTCTGGGCGCGTGGGTCGCGTTTGGCCGCTATGGAGCAAATAATCCCGCGTCTTGTATCTCCGCGGAGTTCGCGTCGTTTCTTGTGTTCGCGAACGATTGTCTCGCGTTTCGTGGCCGTTCTTCTTGTTTTGTTCACGTTTGTGCGATGTTCAGGTAAGAATTGAGGTTTCCGGTCTTCCTTCTCTCTCCAATTTCGGGACCTTAGCAGTTACAGTTCTCTATATCACTATCGTGAAAAAAAGAAAAAAAAAAATCGAGGTTTTTTGCTGTGGGAAAGACACGATTCATCTCAATTTCGGGTGGAAGATTCGTCTCAGTGAAAAGGTATTGCACGATTCGTATCATGATGGGAAAGACACGATTCATCTCAATTTCGGGTGGAAGATTCGTCTCAGTGAAAAGGTATTGCACGATTCGTATCATGATTTTTTTTTTTCTTCAAAGGTCTATACCTAATTCGTCTCAGGACTGAAAAAGGGTACTGCCCGATTCTTCTATTTGTTGTAAAAAAAGAGTGATAGGATGTCACAAGTTTCAGGAAACATAGGGTGGAAAAACTATTAGGTATTGATGTTTTTATTACGTATCATGATTTTTTTTTCTTCAAAGGTCTATACCTAATTCGTCTCAGGACTAAAAAAGGGTACTGCCCGATTCTTCTATTGTTGTAAAAAAAGAGTGATAGGATGTCACAAGTTTCAGGAAACATAGGGTGGAAAAACTATTAGGTATTGGGTTGATTCCCCTGATTTTGGATGTTAGAATGCTGTATCAAAGTGTCGAGCTAGAGCTCAGAAATCCAGTCACTCGATTGGGCTAGCCGCACTAAGAGAGGGATTCAAACCTGCGACCTTCCGGTTACCAACCGAGTACCTTGACCACTACATTGTCACAGGTGGTTTCATTGGACAAACCTGCGACCTTCCGATTACCAACCGAGTACCTTGACCACTACACTGTCACAGGTGGTTTCATTAGACGTGCAAAATGAGACAGCCAACACCAAAACTATGGCAGGAAAACATCCAAAAAAAAAAAAAAAAAAAAAAAAAAAAAAAACATTATTAAAATTTAATTATGTACCTACTTAATTTTAATATGAAAAATTGAGAGTGAAATAAAAAAGACATTTCTTAATGTGCCAAGGCACCCGTAGAATTGTGTGGGTCAGTATTCTACTTTCAAGTGACACACTACTACTAAACACATTAATTAACTTACTTACCCAAGTCAACCAAGGCTCTAGGTAACGCCAGTACACCACTACCGGCCATTTCTCCCGCTACAAATATAGCAGCACTTAATGTGGTTAAACCACCATGGTTTACTAACTCACTGCCAAGCAGAGGGGACTGTTCATTTATCTGGAAATAAAGGATGGACTTGAAATCAGTTCAGAAAAAATAGAAAGTAAAAAAGTCTCGAGGGAAAAACGAAATTTTCCTCATCATGCAGGCACTGGTAAGATTTTCTGTATACTTACAGGATTATAAGGACTTCTCATCTGTTCTGTAGTCTCACTGTCTTCACTCGACACACTTGAATTATCTCTGGTTCTTGTTAAATGTTTGGGGAGAAAATAGGTATTTTCAGAATCCATGGTCAGGCTGATTGAAAATCTGAAAGCAGGAAAAATTAAAAATAACTATCCAAAATCAAGATAATCATGTTACAATAAATTGTTACATGGTATGAACCTTGAAATAGGGTTGCCAGATCATTTTCAGCCCAAAACGGGACAAGCGACCTAAAACGTAAAAAAAAAAAAAAAAAAAAACGGGATTTTGGATGAAAATACGGGATAAGAGCTTTTTTAACCCCCCCTAGCCCTCACCCTGCAATTTTTGGAAGAAAAAAACACTCAATTGCATCCTTGTCACATTTTTGAACTACATACCAAATTTCAAGTCTCTAGCTTGTACCGTTCCCGAGATATTGTTAAATTACACCGAAAACCGCCAAAAAGCGGTAAAATGCCGCCAACCGTTTCACCGGTCTTAACCAAAAGTTTCGTGTCGCATCCTTGTCACATTTGACATCTACATATCAAATTTCAAGTCTCTAGCTCTTACCGTTCTTGAGATATTTTGTTTACAGACAGACAGACACAGAGACACACACACGGACCAATGGCTGAAACTTTGGATTTAGGCTCTAGGGACCTCAAAACGTGTTTTGGCACTAAAATCTGACCATCGAAAATTTGACCCGATTACATTACTTTCCTTCCTATAGGATAAGGAAAGTAAAAATGTACAATCAAGATGCACAATAATTGTAGATAACAAAACAGTGAATCATGTCCATGATTCATCAGTCCAGAAGAAAAACAAAGAGAATTTTCTTGCACTCTTTATTTATGTGTATGGGAATCTAGAATTTTTTATGTAGCACGAGACCAATACCTCATTTGAACTTTGGTTTTAGATAAGATAACAAGCTTTGTCTAGTCAAAGTTTCTATTGTAAGTGGTAGGATGGTAGTGGGAGCAATTTGTGAGAATTCCTTTTTTTACCCTCAGAATAGCTAGAGCCATAAAATTTGTCTCATTAGGTATCTTTAGGAAAAAGGGGTTCAATATTGACTGTTTACTGGTATCTACAGGTCTACAGAACAGCAAATAGGCTAGGCACTACATTTCCATTTCCTGGTGCTCGTGTTATCTCTTTTTTTCAGGGCCAACTCTTGAAGGTGGCAACATTTGAAATATGTAACCCCCAGACCTAGTGTCAAACACTCAAGGGCTATAAATTCCTGAAAAACTCAATGAATCTACCTGCATTAAGATGAGACTTGGCCCATAGTCAGCAGCAATAGTATTTGGAATGCACCAGTTCCCAGAGTATCACTGAAGTTAAGCAACATTGAGCATGATTAGTATCCAAATAGTTAGGTGATCATCAGGGCAATACTTAATGTGCCACTAGGTTTTCCTGATCCCACTCAGGCTGGCTGAGGTCAATGTGAGAAAAGTTCGATAGATTTTGTCACCAAATAGAGTGTAAAACCCATTAGCAATTATAATTAAGCTGACAATAAATCCCTGTCAAACACACAAAAAGATGGCCCCGAGAGTTCAAGCCTGATTCCTACAGATGATGTGTTAGCTAGCCTAGGCAACTAGGCATGCTGGCTAGTTGTTACAAAGTGATAAGGGAAATTTTGAACTCTTTTCAACTGAACAGTCAAGATAAGAGTAGGCTATGTATGTAGCATGCTGGCTAGTTGTTACAAAGTGATAAGGGAAATTTTGAACTCTTTTCAACTGAACAGTCAAGATAAGAATAGGCTATGTATGTACTTACTCTGGTTATCCTTGGGATAGGTATAGGTTTGATAGATTATGGAGATAGCAATGATTTTTTCTTGATTCCTTCCTAAAGTTTCCTAATAACCTCCTAGTTAAATGCGTGGACAAAAACACTAATCCTCAGACAAAGAGACCACCAGACTAATAAATGGACAAACAATAGACTTTTATTCCTTCCTAAAGTTTCCTAATAACCTCCTAGTTAAATGCGTGGACAAAAACACTAATCCTCAGACAAAGAGACCACCAGACTAACAAATGAACAAACAATAGACTTTTATTAATCCATTTAAATCCCCGTCTCTTCCACTCTCTCTCCCCTTTTTCACTTTTTGTAAAATCCAAATTTTAAATTTACGCGCCCAAAGTTCCTTATCTCAAGGAGGTGAACTTTACAGTGGATAACGTCAAGCCGTGCATAGTGAAGCCAATTTTCTGCAACTGGCAACGTTGTATTGCACGATTTTCCGAAAAATTGTAAACGGTTCTTGATAAAAGAAAAAAATCCGTCCCTTCCCCTACTACGAGTGGCAGCGGGAAATTTTAAATTTTATGAATTTATGCAATTTTCCGTTCCTGGATAGGCTTGGGTGTAAAAGAATGTGTCTTGAAGTAATGTGAAAGTGGTTCCAAGGTACAATCTTTTAAAAATCAATCTAAAAACAACAAATCATACATATAGTCGTAAAAATAACGCCACTATTTCATAAATGGTGAAAACTAAACTCACCACTGAAAGCCATGACAATACTGCGAGGGAACTGTGTGCGATGCGTCATGTCATTCTGTATGGTGGGGAACGTTGATGCTCCCCCGAATGTAAACATGAGTATGCCGAACCCGAGAAAGAAATCACGTAGCGAGTGAGTGTTGTGCGGTGGAAAGTCACCGGCCTGGTGTAGACCGTCCATAAGTATCTGAGTGAGTATGAAACAACATGATATGGTCGTGGTCAGCAAAGCTCCTATACCTATGAACCTACAGTTTAACCGTGCATTGAACCTATAGGTAAGTAAACCTACCTATGATAAAATTATCAAGGTTAGAAACAAGGAAGAACTGAGTTGCACTCCCTACTCTGGTAAGACCTTCACAGCTAAAAGGGTTGCCTTTCACATTCTGTATCAGTAATGCTGGGTTCTACACAACTCGCAATCCCGGATTGGCTAAGTTCCAAAAGGACTCGTCGAACCCTGAGCGCTAGTGTCGGGGTTTCGCTCGCCAATCCTGAGTTCGCTCCACTACTTCCTCATTTTGAAGGTACAACCTACAACGAGGGGAAAAAAAAGAAAAAATACCGTACATATTTTGGTATACATATTTCCATGGAAGTTGAGCTCCTTGTATATTTCTAATTTTTGTTTGGTGTTTTGTTTGTATCATCTGCTCGCTTTTTATTTTATTATTATTTTTTCAAGTACAAGAATAGAAAGATTGAAAATGTATTTTAATTTACATGATATGTCTTTTACGGACAATTATCTGCCGTCGGTTTGGGACAGTTAGTCAATTTCAGCCGTTAACTACAGTCCTATCTTGAAAAAAAAAATAATAATAATCATAATAATAAAAAATAAAAATGTCAACCGCCTTTTGGCAGAAAATTTTCCACCCGCGAAATGCTCCACATGTAATAAGTAATAGCAATACTGCAATAATAATAGGGAGATTTCGCATCGAATCCTGATCCCCATAACGCAACCCATGTTGGCGCCATCTTGTTTACATCATGTTTTTAGATTTAGCACGGGATCGAAAACCGAACGAAAACCGAAACCGAAAACCGAAGCGAACCTAGCGGACGCTCAAGTAATCATACCTTTAATTTGTTCAATGTTTTGTCTTGTCCTAAATAACAAATTATTCAAATCAGTTTTTGAATTAAAATTAATTAAAAACAGGAAACAATGATTTTTTAAAATTATTTTTCTTGGCCAGCACCTGAGAGCTATGTCTAACTGATGAGTTCCAATAAGAACGAAACGCGTCTTAGGCTGCTCTTAGGGACTAGGAGAAAAGTATTTTGAAAGATTATAAGGAAGAGAGGTTTAAGATGAGGAGGGGAAGAGAAAAAAAAAATGGAAGGGAAGGAGGAGCAGATAGGAGAGGAAGACCTTCAAAGTACATGACACACTTTACCCTTTTTTTTTCAACAAAATACCATTTATTTATTTGCAATAATTAATACATATACATAGATGACAATAAAAAATAGCAAAAAAAAAATAGGTAGAAAAGATGTTAAGTTACCTATGTATGTAAAAGTTTAAGAAATTAAGTTGTACTGAGATATTGTTACCTTACCTTTCTTATTTTGTTTTCCAGAAATGCTCCCCATCATACTCCGAGTGTTGCGTTCCTATGCTCCAGCCATCACAGTCCCATTTGCTGGCATCATAGGATTTATTGGATACCAACTGGAGAGCCGATATCGGAACACATACACACCCAGCATAGAAAGCGTAATAGACACACAGACTCTGCGGGATGCAGATGAATCTGTGACCAGTTTGTCAGATAAGAAAATACAGCCTGATACAATATTTGACAAAAACCTGCCGCCTTCCTTAAGCTAGAAGTTGGAGTTCCTGAGAAAATCCCACAGTTTTTGAAAAAGTCCCACAGTCTTGAGGGATATTAGGGGCTCCTTCCTCTTTAGTGTGCTGCTCCGAATTTTCTGCAACTGGCAACGTTGTATTGCACGATTTTCCGAAAAAATTGTAAACGGTTCTTGATAAAAGAAAAAAATCCGTCCCTTCCCCTACTACGAGTGGCAGCGGGAAATTTTAAATTTTATGCCCGGAAAATACAGAACAGAAGCAAAAAAGTGAAGATCTTTCAAGAAAAGTGCCAAAATTTCCTCAGTTTAACCGTGCATTGAACCTATAGGTAAGTAAACCTACCTATGATAAAATTATCAAGGTTAGAAACAAGGAAGAACTGAGCTGCATTCCCTACTCTGGTAAGACCTTCACAGCTAAAAGGGTTGCCTTTCACATTCTGTATCAGTATGTGTAGAACACTCACGAAGCGAATCCCGAGTTGCCGAGTGAACCCGGGATTCGCGAATCCCGGATTCGTGTGTAGAACCCAGCATAATGAAAGAAAGGGAACATGGGATAATAGTGAAAGAAGTACACATTATTTATTAATTTTATCAGCCAGGGGATAGGACAAGAAATAGAAAACAAGAAGGAAGAAGACAGAGGAATAGGAAAATGTGATGGAAGAAGAAGGAGAAGAACTAGGAGAAAAGTATTTTGAAAGATTATAAGGAAGAGAGGTTTAAGATGAGAAGATAGATGAGGAGGGGAAGAGAAAAAAAAATGGAAGGGAAGGAGGAGCAGATAGAAGAAGAGGACCTTCAAAGTACACGACACACTTTACCCTTTTTTTTCAACAAAATACCATAAGAAAGACACGATTCATCTCAATTTCGGGTGGAAGATTCGTCTCAGTGAAAAGGTATTGCACGATTCGTATCATGATTTTTTTTTTCTTCAAAGGTCTATACCTAATTCGTCTCAGGACTAAAAAAGGGTACTGCCCGATTCTTCTATTGTTGTAAAAAAAGAGTGATAGGATGTCACAAGTTTCAGGAAACATAGGGTGGAAAAACTATTAGGTATTGAGTTGATTCCCCTGATTTTGGATGTTAGAATGCTATATCAAAGTGTCGAGCTCGAGTTCAGAAATCCAGTCACTCGATTGGGCTACCCGCACTAAGAGAGGGATTCAAACCTGCGACCTTCCGATTACCAACCGAGTACCTTGACCACTACACTGTCACAGGTGGTTTCATTAGACGTTCCATTTACAAGACATTTTACTCTACATTCAAGGAGTGATCAGTGGAGAACATGGCTATGACTTTAAGTACAGGTAAGTTTTTTTTTTCCCCCTGGCTTAACCTACATTTACCTGCCTTGGTGGTGTTCCAGCTGAGGTGTGGAATTATTGAGAGAAAAAGAGAGAGAAATCAATGGTAGTAGCATACTGAATAGAATAGAGAATAGTTTTTATTGTAAATAAAACCAAAAGGTATCTTACAAAGTCAATTCAACTTAATAAAAAAAAAAAAAAAAAAAAAAACATTATTAAAATTTAATTATGTACCTACTTAATTTTAATATGAAAATTTGACAGTGAAATGAAAAAGACATTTCTTAATGTGCCAAGGTACCCGTAGAATTGTGTGGGTCAGTATTCTGCTCTCAAGTGACACACTACTACGTCTACTACTAAACATATTAATTCATTCATACCTGTAGGAATCTTTCAATGGAAATACGAGTAATCGTTAAAGAATAGAAGATACAAGTAAATATCTACATACCTAGGTCAATTGAATATGAAGAAGAGGAAAAGAAGAATAAGTAGGTGAAGAATAAAATGACAATGAAGGTAAGAAGACAGGCTAATGTGCCAAGATTGTGTACCTAGGTAGAGGTATAGGTCAGCGTCTGAAGTGTCTACAACTCTAACAAGCGTGATAATACCTATGGGTACTTATAAGTACCTATTGAAAGAAAATAATGCACGTAGATTTTTTTTAAAGAAGAAAAATCATCATACATTTATTCCTGCAGACTACGGGGGGGGTGTAAAGGCAATTACTTTTTCAATAGGTTTGATAGAGGGAACTGTACCTGCTGAGGTCTTATCGTCCCAAAAGAGCGAAGAGAGAAGGAAGACAGTATAGGAGAAAGACGGAGTTCCGAGAACCTTATCTGCTTAGGAAAAAATCCGCCCCGGACGGGAATCGAACCCGCGACCTAGCCAATAAAACACAACACAACTAGTTGCTTAACATAACATACAATTAATGTCTGGCTTTATTTACTAACTCGTTGTTGCCCCGGCCCACTTCCAACCCAGAATGTCTTCTGGTTGCTCTGGTACACACGCTCGAAACTGTTTGTTTATTTGGCGGTCACGTCCACTTCTGGGTCCAATGATCTCTTCTATCTGAGTTGGCGAACGCAACGTGCGGATAGGATTGTGTTGCTTCCTCCGACTCAGCTCTATTTTTTTATTTTATAAGTTTCCATTTATTGGTTTTTCAGAACAACTCTCTCATCAAATAAATTGTTAACAAATGGTATACCCATCCGTAAAAGCCGAAGCTTGTGCCACGGGATCATTGAATCTCGAAGGTGGACTCTCTACTGGTAGGGATGATATATTTGTTACCAAACATCATCCCGGCTGACTGTAGACTATTTAGGCTGACTGTAGAGGGAATGAAGCAATGAAGGGACTTTTCAGTCCTTTATCCGGATACATGGGTTTTACCCGTTGATTTGTTAATCAATCAATCAATCAATCAATGAACATTAATGTGAGTACATAGCTACTTACTTAGTACATAATCGTAGGTACCTATATTCTTTTCTACAGTAGGTACTTACAACCCCGCAGTATATTGTGAATGCGAGGTTAAGGGGACTTTTCAGTCTTGTGCTGCTTGGGTAAACAAGGTATCCTATTTTTTTTTTCTCCGTATGAATGGTAGGTAATGCGGTTAATGGGATTTCCATCACAAAACAAAGTCAAGATTCAAACTGCATCCACCTGCAGGATGCATATTTAACCTTCATGGAGAGTGCATACAAGTGCATCTCTATAATGCCCTAGTAACCTTCCTCCTCCTCCTCCTTTCCCTTCTTCTCTTCCTTCTGCTTTTTCCTCTTCTTCTTAATCCTTCTTATCCTAAGCAATAGTCCTAAACTAAAATGGACGCGGCACATCAGGGATCAGGAAGAGACCGCCTTAACATAATAATAATAATAAT
>NW_007378297.1:127620-129044 GCF_000475195.1 Diaphorina citri | reverse complement strand
TTGACACGCGAGAGCTTTATTATCATTAATTTCCATGTATGCAGTATAAATTATTGTGATTAAATATTTATTCAATTTTCAGTCAGTTTAGAACGATCTACCTGTCGTCTACATCATAATTTTATAAATAATTTGATGAATGAAATTTCATTCAGTGATCGACAAATCAGCGTGCACACTTGAGTTCCATACAATGGGTCCATCGCTTCGGTCCGACCAGTGTTTCTATTCCGGAACTTACCGCAAGTTCTGTCTATCCCTCCAAGACATCCAGTATTTCTATTGCATTATTTCTCGTTCTATTCTATATTTCATGTTTTTCAAAATGCAGTTGAAGTCTGGAATTAATATCTCAGCAGCTGTTTTCATATCTTTCCTTTTCTTCCCATCGTGCGCTTTGAGTTTCGTCTCTTCCTCTTCTTCCATCTCTTCCTCTTCTTTCATGTTTGCTCTCTCCCCTTTACCTCATTTCTCTTTCCGTATTATTTCCATCATTGAATGTCTGGCAAATATCGTCTGAAGCGAATGCATTTCTTGCCCCGTTGGGCTTCTGAATTGGTGCTACTGAAAGATATTTCCAGTTTTCCAATGTTTTGATTTGACAAGGTCACTTTTCGGAAATAAGTAATGATTTTGTCTCTCCCAATACTGTGGTGGAATCAAAATTTACCTTTTGGTCATATCATTGTCCTACCTATGTTCACGACTTGAACTGTTAGACTTGCCTTTTCAATTCGAAAGCTCCTGTCACACTCACACGCAGTACGTGTTAATCAGATCATGGGACTTTTCCCCGTTCGTCTACCAGTCTATAAATACCTACTGTTTTTTCATATCGGTTTTTTTTTTTTTTTTTTTTTTTTTTTTTTTTTTTTTTTTTTTCTTTTTTATTCATTTTAAGGAGGTCGTTCAGCCGGATCTGGATGAACAGACGAGAGTGGAGGATCAGTCTTGGACATGATCTGTGGAGTAAGAGAAAGTTTTCGATTCTTTCGGTATGATAACCTCTTGGACTCTACCTTGAATATACACTGGGTCTAGTCAGTGTTGAGAAGCTCTAAATCTTGTTCAATTTGTATAGGAAAAGCATATTCCCATTGTGTTTGTCACTCGGAATTCATTAATGTATTTCATTATTGATTCTGCATTATGTTTCATGGGAAGGCCATCGGTTCTCAGTGGTTTCTGTCACTTTTAGTTTCGCGTTTGAACATGTTGATTCATTCCTTTCACAGCTCATTCTTCGTGTTGCTTTCATTAAGCGTCGTGATCTCTGATTTCTGTATGTATTATTCTAACCTCCCTGAATGTTGGGGTCTTCAAAGGCTACATAGTAAGACAGATTGGGAAGTGAAGAGATTGAAAGAGACGGGAGAGATACAAGGATCAGGTTGTGCTATTATATAAGCCAAGGTGAAAGCTTG
>NW_007378297.1:89874-124281 GCF_000475195.1 Diaphorina citri | reverse complement strand
ACAATGTGTGTAGTCGCTTCATTTCCCACAGACAAATTTGAGAAGACCGAATTTCGATACACCCCGTACAGGCGGGGAGAGAGAGAGAGAGAGAGAGAGAGAGAGAGAGAGAGAGGAAGGAAGAGTGTGAGCGAGAGGGAGGGAGAGAAAGAGAGAGGGGAGAAAGAAGGAGAAAAGAAAGGGAAGTGAGAGAGAACGTGTGTGAAAAAAAAGGAAGAGAGGGAAAAGAGAGAGAGAGAAGACATAGGAAAGGAGTGAGAGAGAAAAAGAAAGAAGGAGAGAGAAAGGTGTATGGTGCTATTAAAAAGACAGTAAGCAGAAAAAAGCTCAAATATTAAAAATGCAAATTGAAATGATACCTAGGGAGAGAAAGAGAGAAGGAAAGAAAGAACGGAGAGAGAGAGAGAGAGAGAAGAACGGTGAAAAACTAGTCCAAAGTATGAAAAAAAATAGCGTTGAAGAGTAAAATGGTATGCTGGAAAGAGAGTAGAGGAATTTTTTGCAGCACAAATGCACAAAAACACAAAAAGATAGCACAGCATGAGAGTTGAAAGGTAATCAGTGGCGTAGAGACCTTTTATGCCTTTCAAGTTCTTTGACTTTTTTTCCTCTGAAATTCTAATTTTTACTATACTCCATTTGAAAAGATGAAAAAAAGTGTTAGATGAACTACAACCGACAGAAATGTGATGATTACAAGAAGGTGGCGACAGCAGACAAAATGAAAAAGAACTAATGAGCAAAGAAAATATATCTGTTTAGAAGAGAAATTTCAATCAACTCCGGAACTCAGTCGCTACCTGTGTAGTCAGCAGGAATGAGTTGCATAGAATTGCATCGTTAATGATAATGATGTGAATGACAGTATATGACCTAATCTTTACTTGTAGATCTTTTCACCCTGAATAGCAAGTATCTTTTATTTATTTACCAATTAATTTTCTATATCTGTCGATCTCATCAAGAGTTCTGATGAATTTTACGTCATAAAATAGGTATATTGAACTCTCGTTTTCAAATCCAGTATGCACCTATGCACTAATTGCGCCGTACAATTTTCTTAGCTTATTGACCCATCTACCAAAAAATATACCTTAATAATTATCTACATTCTCTCAGGCCATACTAATTGACTCTCCCTTGTTTTTGATTTCAGGTAAGAATTCTTGCTGTACTGGAACACGTCTTTCCTTTGACCTATGTTGATCCCTATGAACATGCAATGAATCGGTAAGAATCTTAATAGTAATCGGGTACTGCAATTACTCCATGTTTCAATATGTTTCCAGTTCTCACGAATATGCTCTCTAATTCTTTAAATTCAATCTGTTAATCGAAAATTGGTATTAGAATCATTGTAAATTGCTAGAAAATTACATAGAAAAGGTCATCTGTTTCGCAAATATACCTCAACCAGAAGTAACCGCTATCCCACTATCCGTATCAGCCTGTGAAACAAACCCACACGAGCATTGGACAGAGCAGCCCCACTCGTAATAATAGTCTGCCTGTCTGCTTTCCAGTCTATGACACATGGGCTAGAGAATATGGGTCACAGAGCGTACTGTTATGTAGTAAGAGAGGAAAACGTTGAAAATCAATAGTGCAGTGAGCTCCCTTGCCCCCACTGCCTCTATCAGCTTTTCAACTGCTATGCAACTAACTACCCTCTTCTTTCCCTCTGTCTCTTCATTCCCTTTTCGTTTACAATTCCTCATCCTTTTTAACATCAAAAGATGCACCGAGAAGATGGTATATGGTCAATTCCAAGAAAGCTGTGGCCCATTTCTTTGAGTTTTTCTCTGAATTCAAGAAGTCCATCCTTCCCAGACGATTTTTGACGTGGTGTTTGCTGTCGAAGAGGGACGTCGTATTTTATGTCAATACGAGTACCTACATAACGAACATTCAGGAAAAAGATCAAAGCTCAACGTAATTAATGCTCAGGGATTTGTTCACCGAAAAACTTTATTCCCTCACAAACTACAAATCTCACAACTTTATTTATATGAAAAAAGTTACACAATATGTATCTCTATCTACTAATACTAAAAAAATACTTCATGGTAAGTTTTTCATGCAGTCAACTACACGGTATAACTTTATGCGGAGGATGAAGCGACTAGTGCCGATGCATCCTAGATGCATTTCTAAATGACAGCACATTGCTTAGGCCAGCCACTCACTATCAGATAGACGGTAGACCTGACAGGCGGACCTGATCAGGTGTACCTGATAGTGAGTGGGTGGCCTTGTGTTCTGCAAATAATATGCGGATAGCATTCACCATTTCACCCAATCATCGCATCGAACTTAGCATCCAAAATGGCAGAATTATTTTTACGGCCTATATTGTTCTATAGATCTATAGCTTGCAAAAGAACCAAATCAACATCAAAATACTCGTAGATCTAGTTAAACAAACGGAGTGAGTTCCGAGTTTTAAAAATCGACGTTTTTCATTTGGTTCATGCAGTCATGAGATCTAAAACACAGATTAGATGCAGTCAAATAATAATGGAAATCACACTCTCTTAAAGCTATGCCCTCAAAAGTAACCCACGCCACTGGTAGACAAGATAATACAGTAGTCATGACGACTATCATTCTTAGTGCACCAATAAATCTCAAAACATCAGCTTAGAAAATACATATAAAACGTCTTCAAATTCAAACTGAACTAAAAACAAGTTTTTCGTCTCAGCAGCAGTCGAAGTTTCCCCTATTCTAATAAAAATATCAAAACGCCAGAACGAAATCAGCTAGAAAACTAGTCATGCACGAGGACATGGAGATGAGAGGGATATAGAGCTCATACGTCTCATATGAAACTATAAACACGGCACTAAACTTGAAATAGAAAAGGTTGTTTCAAAAGAAGTTGAAAGTTTTAGCTTTTCTTTTTAGGGCCTCTCAGGTATTTTCTCTTTGGTGTGAAAACGAGGCAGTGGTCTGCTAGTTACTTTTCTGCCTCCTCATTTGGAGATGGTTATGAATATTGTGATCATTTTGGAAATCACACTCTCTTAAAGCTATGCCCTCAAAAGTAACCCACGCCACTGGTAGACAAGATAATACAGTAGTCATGACGACTATCATCATTCTTAGTGCACCAATAAATCTCAAAACATCAGCTTTAGAAAATATAAAACGTCTTCAAATTCAAACTGAACTAAAAACAAGTTTTTCGTCTCAGCAGCAGTCGAAGTTTCCCCTATTATAATAAAAATATCAAAACGCCAGAACGAAATCAGCTAGAAAACTAGTCATGCACGAGGACATGGAGATGAGAGGGATATAGAGCTCATACGTCTCATATGAAACTATAAACACGGCACTAAACTTGAAATAGAAAAGGTTGTTTCAAAAGAAGTTGAAAGTTTTAGCTTTTCTTTTTAGGAAAAAAAAAGCGAAAAGGGTACACTGGGAAAAGATAAAGAAAGGATACGACAGCAGACAAAATGAAAAAGAACTAATGAGCAAAGAAAATATATCTGTTTAGAAGAGAAATGTAATCAACTCAGTGTTTTTGTTGTTCGCATTGGTTGGATTGATTTGATTCCATCGTAGATTCTTCTCTTGTCTCAAAGTTATTTGACAGAATTTTCAGAATAATGAATACAATTCTCAGAATAAGCCAAAACTTTGATGGTAAAAATGTCACTCTCAAATTTTTAGAAGAAAGCTAGAGACAAAACGTTTTTCCCGGGAAGATTAACGAATCTATCCTGCCTGGGACCTAGGAGATAAGAAGTATTCAGGAGAGAAGGATAAGGATATAATGAATTGAATTTCTCTTCGTCCTTGATTCTCCCTCAGGTTGTCTAATCCTCATTTTCATTTTCCAAGCACTCCCCTTTTCCCTCGCCTCGAAAATCCGGAATGCTTTCAATCTAAAACATCTGCATAACACATCATTAATTTCAAATCTATGTCAACAGAGACGGGTTCTCCATGTAGCAGCTTCCTTGCATATTAAATAATCAGGCACGATGCGATGTGGTGTGATTGGCATTAGAGAAAATGCAGCTTGCAAATAAGGCTCTAGAAATTGCCTGGAAGTTTCCCCATATACATGAAGGATTAAAGCTCATGTGCATTGAAGAATTGCTCTCAGGTATTTTCTCTTTGGTGTGAAAACGAGGCAGTGGTCTGCTAGTTACTTTTCTGCCTCCTCATTTGGAGATGGTTATGAATGCTATGATTATGAGCTTCAACCCCATTTTCAACCATAAACTTCAATAGTGTTTGTTTTATATCAGCTCATAGGATAGAGGTTATCAAAGATACATACGAGTGTTTCCATATTATTTTTCTCAATTTCAATAAATCAGGGGTTTTTGTTGTTCGCATTGGTTGGATTGATTTGATTCCATCGTAGATTCTTCTCTTGTCTCAAAGTTATTTGACAGAATTTTCAGAATAGTGAATAGCGAATCTCAGAATAAGCCAAAACGTAAAAATGTCACTCAAATTTTTAGAAGAAAGCTAGAGACAAAACGTTTTTCCCGGGAAGATTAACGAATCAATCCTGCCTGGGACCTAAGAGATAAGAAGTATTCAGGAGAGAAGGATAAGGATAATATAATGAATTGAATTTCTCTTCGTCCTTGATTCTCCCTCAGGTTGTCTAATCCTCATTTTCATTTTCCAAGCAATCCCCTTTTCCCTCGCCTCGAAAATCCGGAATGCTTTCAAATCTAAAACATCTGCATAACACATCATTAATTTCAAATCTATGTCAACAGAGATGTAGCAGCTTCCTTGCATATTAAATAGTCAGGCACGATGCGATGTCGTGTGATTGGCATTAGAGAAAATGCAGCTTGCAAATAAGACTCTAGAAATTGCCTGAAAGTTTCCCCATATACATGAAGGAAGAATTAAAGCTCATGTGCATTGAAGAATTATTGAGAGAGCTAGGTCTTAAAATTGAAACTTGTTTGATTAATTCCTGTATGCAAGTAAATGGACTGTCAGAAACGACCCTACTTAAATAGGAAAAGGCTAGAAATACAACATACCTAAGGTATACATTATTTACTTACAGTGTAGTATTATCCACAATATTGTTGAGAGAGCTAGGTCTTAAAATTGAAACTTGTTTGATTAATTCCTGTATGCAAGTAAATGGACTGTCAGAAACGACCCTACTTGAATAGGAAAAGGCTAGAAATACAACATACCTAAGGTATACATTATTTACTTACAGTGTAGGTATTATCCACAAGAGACAAACTTTGAACATAGTTAACAAAATAGGCCGCCAAAGTTCATTGTCCTTTACATGTGTTGTTTTCTTCGTTACCTCGTTTTTATTTCAAGTTGTTCTTTCACAAAGTCTACTAACTTTTCCAGTGAAAATAATACCGACGTCTCTACTTACATCATTATCTTTTCAGCAGTTTCGTGCTCACGTAAGTGAAATTACGCCGTCCCCGCTTTTTCCAGTCTCAAGATTGTATCTAATAAATATGGTACACCTAATCTACGTACACTCTATGAACTTTCAGCTCAACATTGTGTAATCCCAAGCATAGCAAGAGTATACGCCCCGCTTTTTCCAGTCTCAAGATTGTATCTAATAAATATGGTACACCTAATCTACGTACACTCTATGAACTTTCAGCTCAACATTGTATAATCCCAAGCATAGCAAGAGTATACGTTTGCGTGGGTTGTTATGTTTGTTTATTTTTGTCCTTTGGGTTGGATAATTCTCCACAGACGTCATTATTTTCTAAAAGAGTATACGTTTGCGTGGGTTGTTATGTTTGTTTATTTTTGTCCTTCGGGTTGGATAATTCTCCACAGACGTCATTATTTTCTAAAACGTTGAGTTTGTTTTGACGGCGAGTATATGGTGTTTTTCTTCTAGAAGTGCACTGAATCCTTGCTGTTCCCTTCGTTCCCCACCACATCTTCAACTTCATTTTCATTATCTAGGCTTCTTATTCTTCCTTCTCGTTCGTTTTTAATAATGAAAATTTCCATTTTCCGAGCGTCTGTGTTAGTCGCCCCACTCGTTTGTACCATTACGTCACAATTTAATTACATTTTGATTAAAATTTTGCCTTCTTTTCCATTCACATTTTTTTTTCCTTCGCCTTACTTTTTGTTCACAGGGAGTCGAATAAACCTGAACCCTCTGAATCTTTTTCATAGTCAGTTTATTTCAGGAATCATTCCTAAAAACTTTTCATTACTTTGTAAAATACTTTTCAAATTTATTCACCTCGAGTTCTATTCCCAGAACACATTGGTCTGGCATTTGTTGTATAACTTTGGCAGCGGTTTCCTTCATCTTTTCCACTCATATGCGCTCTTGAAATAGTTTGTTACTTCAACTCTGTGTAATCCCCACATGTTCTGTTGTACAAACCGCGATGAACATGAATACCTTGCATGAGTCAAGGGCTTGTTCACTCCGGTGTAGGATTCTTCGGACTTTTTCCATCAGTATGCTGTTGTACCCTCGTTATGTATGTTCTTAAGAAGCGTACTTTTATCATTCCTTTGGCCCACACCAATTTAACATTTCCAGCTCAAATTGGATGTCTTGTTTTCGCACGAAGTACACGTAAACCCACCCAAGTGAAATGAGAACGGATTTAAGTAGAATTTAATACGTTTTCTCTTTGAAACACACTCAAGAACCTCCTAAACTTCCACGCCATGTTCTCGAAGGCTTGCTTTTACGTAACTTATTTCAACAAGTTTTCAATTTTCTTCGTTACTTTTCATTAACTGAATCTAAAGGGAAACAAAAGGCTGCCGTTCTTATATATTCCGTAGTCTGTACACTTTCTAGAAGCAATCTGTTTCTGTTGTGACCTCTTCAATGTCTCTCGCTGTTATGCGTCACCTTGTAACATTACAGACAACATACATACTTACATAATTACCATCTTTGTATTATAGAATAATATTGTTCGTTCTTCCAGTACCTAAAACTATCTAATATACTAGATTTGCTGACAATGCTTTACAACATTTTTCTCAACCAACTTAGTTCTGACTGTCTTGATGATTTTGATGTATGCTTCATGAAAAAAGAGTTCAAACTCAGATCAAATTCTCAGAGTTCTCAGACCCTTTTTGCCCTCTATTCGAAAACATCGAACGAAATTTCGCTATCTGTTATTTTGTAAACGTTATTTCAATCTCAGAGAACCTGAAGTGAATTTAATTTAAAAGAATGAAAGCTTTAATTAATTTTAAATAAATTTATTTTTTTCTCAATAATTCTATCCCCTTTTCTTTATCTTCGAGATTCAAAGTTCTTTTTAAATCCCGATTTTTTTCCCCCCCGTTCACTTTGAATAAATTCATTCCTTATTTCTCTTTCTTTCGAATCTTGTATTTTTCTTTTTCTGCCACTTCCAAGTGGACCTCAGACAGAGCGATTCTGTGACACAAAAAGCCTCACGTGGCTGTGGAAGCGTAAGTCGATAAATTCTGTCTGTGACGTCAGCAGCGTGCATTTCAATCGATACGCCATTACTATGCACCTCTGTCTGCCTTGCAACTAGACAGTGCACTATTTACATTTAGGCCCAGGACTACAGTGATGTTTTGTTGTAAGTTTTTTTAAATATTTTTTTTTTTTAATTGGTCAAAAATGTGGGGTTTTCAGTGTTTTTGCAAATGTGGTACTCGACCTTGAGGAAGACGTTACTTCTAGCCGTGAAAATACATACCTATCCTACGAAGTTCTAAATTTCTGTGAATTAGAATACCTATGATTAATTTGAAGGGATCAAGCAATTTTTTCTCTTGCTTTCTTCTAAAATAAACCTACTAAAAAGTTAATTTTGTTGATTTTATGCTCCATTTTATCCGAATTCTAATGATGACTTACAGTTATCTCCCAAAAAATATGCATTACCCCTAAACTACAACAACGTATTAAAATATGAATTCTTAGGAAGGTCGTTCACGCCGGATTCTGGATGAGACAGAGTGGAGGATCAGTTTTTGTAAAAAGGTGATCGTGAGTAAGGCGAGTGTGGCCGATTCTCATCCGGGTTAAGATAACCTCTTGGGTGCGTTTGTCTTGGTCACTGGTCTTCCAGTGTTTGATGGAGGCTCTAAATCTTTTCAATTTGTATTGGGAACATTATCCCATTGACTTTGCCACTCGGAATTCATTAATGAGGCAACGAAGGGCTTGAAGTCTTCAGGTGTACATAGGTTCAGTGGTGTAGCATTAGTAGGGTTTCTCGCAGCAACATCAACTATTTCATTCCCTTTAATACCACAGTGGCATATCGGGTTTGATAGATATCTTAGATAGCTATTCTTGTCTATTGAAATTCAATGTAGATCTCGTCTTACTACCTCCACTCTATTAGTGTTTCATTTATAGCATAATAGAAAAGTTTCTGGTTCTGTGTATATCCAATGTACTCTACCTAAAATATACACCATTTTTTAGTATGTTAAAAATAACATTTGCTCTTTGTATAAAAAGAAAGCTCCATTGTGTTTGTCATGGAAGAGAAGAATTTCATTTGCATGCATTATGTTTCTGGAAGCTCTCTCCCGTTTCTGACTTTTAGTTTGCGTTTGACATGTTGAAAAATATTGCAGCTTTTCTTCTTGCTTTCATAATCTCCTCATCCATTTCTCGTATTATGTAAACCCTGATGTTGGGGTCTTCAGAAGGCTAACAAGAAAATGGAGAGAGATTGAAAGAGACGCAAGGGAAATAATTAAAACTCTAGGTAAAGCAGCGGAGGGATCAGGGACGTTTGTGAGTTCAAATGTCGTAAAAGTAGGAATGAAAACTATCGGGAAGTGAAAGCAGGAATATTGTAGACAAGGGAGTAGCAAAGATACCAAACGGAGTGGAAGAGAAATGACGCGAGTGTAATGAGAGGAATGAGTCTGTACAGAAGAAGGCGGGCGAGAGACCAAACAGTTCAGGGAAAACGTTAGAAAAGTCTGTGGAAAAGTAGGAATGAAAACCATCGGGAAGTGAAAGCAGGAATATTGTAGACAAGGGAGTAGCAAAGATACCAAATGGAGTGGAAGAGAAATGACGCGAGTGTAATGAGAGGAATGTCTCTACAGAAGAAGGCGGGCGAGAGACCAAACGGTTCAGGGAAAACATTAGAAAAGTCTGTGGAGCTACGAAGTTCTAAATTTCTGTGAATTAGAATACCTATGATTAATTTGATGGGATCAAGCAATTTTTTCTCTTGCTTTCTTCTAAAATGAACCTACTAAAAAGTTGATTTTGTTGATTTTATGCTCCAATTTATCCGAATTCTAATGATGACTTACAGTTAACTCCCAAAAAATATGACCCCTAAATTACAACAGCGTATTAAAATATGAATTTACTCTTCAGAATTAGGGGCCTGGTATAGATTGGCAAACTCTGACACCTTAGTGTAACGTGTAAGGTAGGCCTCATTTACGTCCTTGGGTCTGAAAGTTCCTGAGGAAAATGAGAATCTATCTTTCCTCCATTTTCACAATTTCTCAGGAAAGTGTTTGGTGTGAACTGGGGAAACTGTCACTCATTAATCAATCCGACAGTTCAATTCGAAACAACGGTGAAATAAAACTTGTTTACGACTCTCACACGTGGCAACAATCGTCTCTCGTCTGGAGCAGTAAAATAAACGACCTCCAGGTTCTAGCCAACAGTTCTGGCAAGGAAAGCGATGGATAGATCAGATGTTCCAACCATTTGAACAAAACGTGGGACTTTAATATATTTCGGATTGCACAAATAAAACCTAGTAACCTAATAAGTTTCCTTTGAATGACCCAAAATGCTCAAAACACGGATGCTTTTGCGGATGTGCATTACTTCAGTAGTATAGCTTCTTCCTACACTCAGATCTTTATTTATATGAAAAAAGTTACACAATATGTATCTCTATCTACTAATACTAAAAAAATACTTCATGGTAAGTTTTTCATGCAGTCAACTACACGGTATAACTTTATGCGGAGGATGAAGCGACTAGTGCCGATGCATCCTAGATGCATTTCTAAATGACAGCACATTGCTTAGGCCAGCCACTCACTATCAGATAGACGGTAGACCTGACAGGCAGACCTGATCAGTTGTACGTGCTAGTGAGTGGCTGGCCTTGTATTCGGCAAATAATAGTTTTAGGTATAGCATTCACCAATCGTCGCTTCGCGTCGTGTCGAACTTAGCATCCAAAATGGCAGAATTATTTTTACTGCCTATATTGTCCTATAGCTTGCAAAAGAACCAAATCAACATCAGAATACTCGTAGATCTAGTTGAACAAACGGAGTGAATTCGACGTTTTTCATTTGGTTCATGCAGTCATGAGATTGCATCTAAAACACAGATTAGATGCAGTCAAATACCCAGCTACTCACTATCAGATATACGGTAGACCTGACAGGCGGACCTGATCAGGTGTACCTGATAGTGAGTGGGTGGCCTTGTGTTCTGCAAATAATATGCGGATAGCATTCACCATTTCACCCAATCATCGCATCGAACTTAGCATCCAAAATGGCAGAATTATTTTTACGGCCTATATTGTTCTATAGATCTATAGCTTGCAAAAGAACCAAATCAACATCAAAATACTCGTAGATCTAGTTAAACAAACGGAGTGAGTTCCGAGTTTTAAAAATCGACGTTTTTCATTTGGTTCATGCAGTCATGAGATCTAAAACACAGATTAGATGCAGTCAAACCTCTTTGAGGAGCGAAAAGAGGGATTTTTATATCTCTTTGCAAGGATTGTCTGCTCCTCTCTCTTCCTCTTTCTCTCTCTCTCTCTCCTTTCTTCTTCGCTCTCTCTCTCTCACTCTCTCTGTTTTCCCTCTCCTTTCTTCTTCGCTCTCTCACTCCTTTCTCTCTCTTGCTATCTCTACCTTCCTTTTCTCCTCTCTCCCTCTTTATCCGTTTAGAAAAGCGAAAAGGGTACACTGGGAAAAGATAAAGAAAGGATACGACAGCAGACAAAATGAAAAAGAACTAATGAGCAAAGAAAATATATCTATTTAGAAGAGAAATTTTAATCAACTCCGGAACCCAGTCGCTACCTGTGTAGTCAGCAGGAATGAGTTGCATAGAATTGCATCGTTAATGATAATGATGTGAATGACGGTATATGACCTAATCTTTACTTGTAGATCTTTTCATCCTGAATAGCAAGTATCTTTTATTTATTTACCAATTAATTTTCTATATCTGTCGATCTCATCAAGAGTTCTGATGAATTTTACGTCATAAAATAGGTATATTGAACTCTTGTTTTCAAATCCAGTATGCAACTATATGCACTAATTGCGCCGTACAATTTTCTTAGCTTATTGACCCATCTACCAAAAAATATACCTTAATAATTATCTACATTCTCTCAGGCCATACTAATTGACTCTCCCTTGTTTTTGATTTCAGGTAAGAATTCTTGCTGTACTGGAACACGTCTTTCCTTTGACCTATGTTGATCCCTATGAACATGCAATGAATCGGTAAGAATCTTAATAGTAATCGGGTACTGCAATTACTCCATGTTTCAATATGTTTCCAGTTCTCACGAATATGCTCTCTAATTCTTTAAATTCAGTCTGTTAATCGAAAATTGGTATTAGAATCATTGTAAATTGCTAGAAAATTACATAGAAAAGGTCATCTGTTTCGCAAATATACCTCAACCAGAAGTAACCGCTATCCCACTATCCGTATCAGCCTGTGAAACAAACTCACACGAGCATTGGACAGAGCAGCCCCACTCGTAATAATAGTCTGCCTGTCTGCTTTCCAGTCTATGACACATGGGCTAGAGAATATGGGTCACAGAGCGTACTGTTATGTAGTAAGAGAGGAAAACGTTGAAAATCAATAGTGCAGTGAGCTCCCTTGCCCCCACTGCCTCTATCAGCTTTTCAACTGCTATGCAACTAACTACCCTCTTCTTTCCCTCTGTCTCTTCATTCCCTTTTCGTTTACAATTCCTCATCCTTTTTAACATCAAAAGATGCACCGAGAAGATGGTATATGGTCAATTCCAAGAAAGCTGTGGCCCATTTCTTTGAGTTTTTCTCTGAATTCAAGAAGTCCATCCTTCCCAGACGATTTTTGACGTGGTGTTTGCTGTCGAAGAGGGACGTCGTATTTTATGTCAATACGAGTACCTACATAACGAACATTCAGGAAAAAGATCAAAGCTCAACGTAATTAATGCTCAGGGATTTGTTCAGACTTTGTTTACTTGTGTAGCACCTAATAACAGTCTCTTGACACGCGAGAGCTTTATTATCATTAATTTCCATGTATGCAGTATAAATTATTGTGATTAAATATTTATTCAATTTCCAGTCATTTTAGAACGATCTACCTGTCGTCTACATCATAATTTTAAATAATTTGATGAATGAAATTTCATTCAGTGATCGACAAATCAGCGTGCACACTTGAGTTCCATAAAATGGGTCCATCGCTTCGGTCCGACCAGTCGTTCTATTCCGGAACTTACCGCAAGTTCTATCTATCCCTCCAAGACATCCAGTATTTCTATTGCATTATTTCTCGTTCTATTCTATATTTCATGTTTTTCAAAATGCAGTTGAAGTCTGGAATTAATATCTCAGCAGCTGTTTTCATATCTTTCCTTTTCTTCCCATCGTGCGCTTTGAGTTTCGTCTCTTCCTCCTCCTCTTCCATCTCTTCCTCGTCTTTCATGTTTGCTCTCTCCCCTTTACCTCATTTCTCTTTCCGTATTATTTCCATCATTGAATGTCTGGCAAATATTGTCTGAAGCGAATGCATTTCTTGCCCCGTTGGGCTTTTGAATTGGTGCTACTGAAAGATATTTCCGGAAGCAATCTGTTTCTGTTGTGACCTCTTCAATGTCTCTCGCTGTCATGCGTCACCTTGTAACATTACAGACAACATACATACTTACAAAATTACCATCGTTGTATTATAGAATAATATTGTTCGTTCTTCCAGTACCTAAAACTATCTAATATACTAGATTTGCTGACAATGCTTTACAACATTTTTCTCAACCAACTTAGTTCTGACTGTCTTGATGATTTTGATGTATGCTTCATGAAAAAAGAGTTCAAACTCAGATCAAATTCTCAGAAACCCTTTTTGACCTCTATTCGAAAACGTCAAACGAAATTTCGCTATCTGTTATTTTGTAAACGTTATTTCAATCTCAGAGAACCTGAAGTGAATTGAATTTAAAAGAATGAAAGCTTTAATTAATTTTAAATAAATTTATTTTTTCTCAATAATTCTATCCCCCTTTTCTTTATCTTCGAGATTCAAAGTTCTTTTGAAATCCCGATTTTTTTTTCCCCCGTTCACTTTGAATAAATTCATTCCTTATTTTTCTTTCTTTCGAATCTGATCTGAGATAGTGAAATATTAGTTCAAGCTGCTGTATCCGAGGAATCCCTTTACTTCTATGGAGATATTTGTCTTCTTGGTAAGCATAGTGATCTTGAATCCATTGAAGTGAATACCAAAACCTATTCCACATGAAATTACGAGTAGCACTTCGAGAAATTCGAGCATCTTAACATTCCTTTAGAGATTTTATGTCTGTCAACTATTAGATGGTCGTCAATGAACTTTGGTCGGGCAATTTTTGTCTACTGCTTTTCTTCATTCTTTCACCAACTTCTAACCTATTCTTTATTCAACCACCAAATCCCACCACCTAATTTTGCTAGCGCCTCAAGCTCTATTCCAAAAAACCCACCTTTTCACCTTCAGGATCTCATCCTAAAATGGATTTTGACTATCTTTCGTCCTTTCTGTTTTCGGTAGGTACACCCTGTTTATCTTCAAATCTTCATTTCAACCGCATCAAACGATCAATGACAATTTGAACCCCTATGCTTTCTATCCCCCATTTCTCATCCCACCACCTAATTTTGCTAGCGCCTCAAGCTCTATTCCAAATAACCCACCTTTTCACCTTCAGGATCTCATCCTAAAATGGATTTTGACTATCTTTCGTCCTTTCTGTTTTCAGTAGGTACGCCCTGTTTATCTTCAAATCTTCATTTCAACCGCATCAAACAATCAATTACATTTTGAACCCCTATACTTTCTATCCCCCATTTCTGTAATTCGTTTCCTATATTCCTATTGTATCTTTTCTTGTTCCTAACATCTCTCCTTGCGCATCCTTCACTGCATCAAATGCTCATCTCATTCTCCTTCCAGTCAAAACGTTACAAATCTGTTTATCCCGGGCGGAGGTTTTTTGTTTCCCAAATCTACGTGGGCAAGGAGGAGCCCTGGAGTTTGAGTTTTGTTGTGTTGGGTTTTGAATTCCAAACTCTCCGAGGACGAGGTGAGGAAAACTTTCGGGGAATGTAATATTTAAATTGTCACTTTTGTTGCCGAACGCAAAAGTTTCTACATTCGTTTTGTTTCCGTTTTGGAGAGCAGAAAAAAACATGTTGTTATGCTTTATGTTTATGTGTAATGTGTTACGTGAGTGTGTTATGTGTATGTTTCTACATTCGTTTTGTTTCCGTTTTGGAGAGCAGAAAAAAACATGTTGTTATGCTTTATGTTTATGTGTAATGTGTTACGTGAGTATGTTTATATGTTATGTGTATGTAGGTACTGTTAATGTTCTCCTCTTTGGTTCTGTGTGTCTGTGAGACGTCTGGACGGTGAATTCTTGAAAAGTGATTGGAATAGTGGGGTGTTCTATCTGCATTGTGTTCAACAGCCTATTTCATATGAAGTTTTACTATAAGGTGGATTTCACATCTAGACTGCAATTTGTAGTATACGGCAGTTTTCATGTTGATGGCTACATAGTCTTATAGGCCTGTTCACACTTGAACTTTAAGTTCAAGTTGCAGTCTAGATATGAAATCCGCCTAAGAGTTTGAGAAGATTGATTTTATAGTCCGAATGATTAGGTCCTCATAATACATTCAACTTTTTTTGAGATTTTTCAGCATACCTGCCTCTGAACTGAAGTCGCCATGGGAAAAAATCCAAACACCGACCTCTGTTCGTAGAGTATGAGATGTGAACTTTACGTATTTTGTGTTACATTTTACATTTATTCAGGTGTGACTTTTTTCTTCGAAGAGCAAAAAACTGTATACTTAACTGGATTAAACTGTGCGAATTGAAAGAGAAATGGTGTTTGTGTACTTTCATGTATCTAAAATCCGGGCTCCCTTTTTGTTTCAGCGGAAAATTGTGTGTGCTCCAGCGTATGAGATGTGAACTTTACGTATTTTGTGTTACATTTTACATTTATTCAGGTGTGACTTTTTTCTTCGAAGAGCAAAAAACTGTATATACCTAACTGGATTAAACTGTGCGAATTGAAAGAGAAATGGTGTTTGTGTACTTTCATGTATCTAAAATCCAGGCTCCCTTTTTGTTTCAGCGGAAAATTGTGTGTGCTCCAGCTGGCACTTCGGAGTTCTTCTTCTTCTTCTTCTTCTTCTTCTTCTTCTCCTTCTTTTTGTTCTTATTTCTAACACTTTCTTCTTTCTTCACCACAATGATGGTTCGTTTTCAAAAGATACGAGACCTTTGTTTCCTCATCTACAGTGTCTATGTCCATGTCGGAAGCATATCGTGGTGCTATTTCAGCTTGGCCCCTTTGGATAACTTTTTCGTTGTTTGCAAATTACCTTGACTTTGCATACATCCTTGGCGCTAGGGTCACAATGATCCCAAAATGTGAACAAGGGAAATTTCTACTCCTTATATGTATTTCCTTAGGACTATTTTTTCGGTCAATTTCTTCCCGCAAAATGAAGTTTCACCAAAGCTATTCCCTTCTGTGTGCTTCAAAAAGCCCTCTCACCTCCGGACTCTGCCGAGAGCCCAACAACAATAGCTACCTAACCCCCAAACATCTCATCCTTTTTGCTTACCCAAACATTTAAAAGTTTCAAATTCCCATCCCTCAATACCTCCATTTTCTCTCACCTGCTTTCAAGAAAAAGAAAAGCTGTACGGTATACCCCGCACTTGAAAAATGTAAATAAAATTCGAAATTTCAATTTATTTCCTTTCAACTACCATTAGAGAGCGGTTGGGTGGAAGAGCTGCTAAAACGTTTCTACTCATCTTCTTTTTTTCCTCTTTGTGTTCACCTGCTTTATTTTCATTTCTTCCTTTATCTTCTTTTGCTTTTTGTTACTCTCTTCCAAGGCGAGTCCACATGTTCTATGCAGTGATTTTTTCAATCTTTTTCTATTTTCTTCATAGTTTAGTGTTTAATGGATCGTTCGTTATACTTCATTTGCAGTTGTTTAGTCATTAGTGCAGTGGACTTTGGATCTCGAAGTTGGTGGTCGAGTACAAGTCTAGTCATGAAGTTTAGCGTAGTGGTTATTATGGGTGTTTATTACTGGGAGAAAGACATTTGTTACAAGCATTAAATTTCAACACGATTGTAATAATTTACAATCCCTTTCTTACGATTATGACCTAAGGGCCAAAGGTTGATAATATACTGATTTGAACGAGGAACCAAACGGTAGATCTAGACCAGGCTTTCGATTTGCATTTCAAAGTATACCCCTCCAACCTTTCTCCGAAAAATTCAGCAAAAAAGAAACGAGGAAAATCACGAAAAAAAACAAACAAAAGAAATCTTTCGGGGGTTTTTCCCCTGTTTTACATATTTTATGGGAAATGCGCTACGTAGCGAATTTATTGAAAACGGGGAATGAATTGTTTTCAATTTACAAAGGTGCTAAAAACAAAGAGATTTTCAGAATTCATTATTGCTTGCTAAGGTATCCTGCTAACATGATGTAAGAGTTCAACGGTAACTTTAAATTGAAAATTTAAAACAATAAAGCACGTTAAAGAACGTACCAACACAACCAGAACACATTTATCCATTCAGTATAGATAGTTTGGTCTTTGGGGGCTGATTGTTTGCTTCCTACAGACGAAAATACTAGTCATCACAGAAAGGAAAAGTTCAACCCACAATAAGTATAATCGGGTGTGCACATTGCAGTTTGTTTTGTTCACTCGCTGCTTTTGATATGGAGCATCATAGTATTTACATACGTTTTAGGATTTACCATGCGATTACTTTTGTATTCCCTCCGCGCTTCCTTCTTGTATTGCCTTCTTCTTTTCCAGTCTTGTTCCTTCTCTTCGTCCTCCACCTCCTCCTTCTCCTCCTTTTTCCTTCTTCATCGTCTTCCTTCTCCTCCTCCTTCTCTTTTTTCCTTCTCCATCGTCTTCCTTCTCTTTCGCCTCCTCCTTCTCCTCCTTTTTCCTTCTTCATCGTCTTCCTTCTCCTCCTCCTCCTCCTCTTTCTCCTCCTGCTTCTCCTTTTTCCTTTATCTTCCTCCTCCTTTTTCCTTCTTCATCTTCATCCTTTTCCTCCTTCTTCTCCTCCCCCCTCCTTCTCCTTTTATTTCTCCCTCTCCTTCTTCTCATCCTCCACCTACTTTTTTCATCCTCGTGTCCCCCACCCCCCTTATTTCTCTACGTACAATGTCGTGAGATTCATACTTAAATCTCTCTTTTTACTTAAAGCCCGCGTCAGCATATTTTGCCAAACTAAGCTCTCTCCCGTTTCTGACTTTTAGTTTGCGTTTGACATGTTGAAAAATATTGCAGCTTTTCTTCTTGCTTTCATAATCTCCTCATCTGTTTCTCGTATTATGTAAACCCTGATGTTGGGGTCTTCAGAAGGCTAACAAGAAAATGGAGAGAGATTGAAAGAGACAGAGAGAGAGAGAGGTTTTCCATTTCCGTACCTGCTTGCAAGTCCCACTGCTCCAATGTCTCCTTTTCCTAAGATCTTCATAAATATGATGTCTTCTTTTGCCTTGTTCCCTTCTTCATCTCATTTGAATTCTCTTCTTTCTGCTTCATGCTTCCCTTCTTGCCTGTTTCGGCTTTTCTTACTTCTTATTTAGAATTCCTCGTATTCACTTCAAGTCTAACTTGTACACAGTAGGCCTTGTCATAAAAGTGAATTTATTTCCGTAGTTTTCTATTTTATTGCTTGTGTCTACATTGCTGCTCTGTCTAACTACAATGTGGTTGTTTCCACTATGTCTCTTGAATACCTTGAATGTATTTCGAGCTCAATTTCTTTGATTTGTTGTGTGCTCGAGACTATTTACGTGCTTCTTCCAGAAATCATAAAACTACTGCTAAGAGCTTAATATTATTATCTCCTTGCCGTACAATTAATTGTTTTTCCTGGGTAGGTACCTACTTCAAACTTTGAATTGGTTATTTTAAAACGTCTCTATTTTTGATTTCCGATTTACATATTCTTCCAAAAATGAAAATAAAAACGATCTCCAAATCCTCTATTCCCAATATTTGCCACAGCCAGCGCTCAAAAAAATTTATAAAAACGAATGAGAACCTCTATAAATGTTTACAGACACTCGTATACATCTTGTTAGCAAAATCAGCGTGGAAAAAAAGGCGACAGAATTGTGCCCGTTTCCTGTTCTTCATCCCGACGTCAATTTACACAAATCCCGTCATTAGAAATGTTTATTGCGAAATGGAAAATTCACACATTGATAAAGGCGCAAAGGCATTCGAGGAATCCCTGCCAATCCAAATGACAGGGATAAGCGGAGCATGGAGCATCATAGTATTTACATACATACGTTTTAGGATTTACCATGCGATTACTTTTGTATTCCCTCCGCGCTTCCTTCTTGTATTGCCTTCTTCTTTTCCAGTCTTCTTCCTTCTGCTCTTCCTCCTCCGCCTCCTCCTTCGTCCCCCCCTCCCCCCGCTTCTCCTCCCCCTCCTCTATATACTGATTTGAACGAGGAACCAAACGGTAGATCTAGACCAGGCTTTCGATTTGCATTTCAAAGTATACCCCTCCAACCTTTCTCCGAAAAATTCAGCAAAAAAGAAACGAGGAAAATCACGAAAAAAAACAAACAAAAGAAATCTTTCGGGGGTTTTTCCCCTGTTTTACATATTTTATGGGAAATGCGCTACGTAGCGAATTTATTGAAAACGGGGAATGAATTGTTTTCAATTTACAAAGGTGCTAAAAACAAAGAGATTTTCAGAATTCATTATTGCTTGCTAAGGTATCCTGCTAACATGATGTAAGAGTACAACGGTAACTTTAAATTGAAAATTTAAAACAAAGCACGTTAAAGAACGTACCAACACAACCAGAACACATTTATCCATTCAGTATAGATAGTTTGGTCTTTGATGTCCTCCATATATCCATGAACAGTGTCTGAAGAAAAATATACCGGTATTTTTCGAATGTCCTCTAAAATTGTTCATTCCGTTCGTTTTTGCTTGAATTTTACGGAAAAGAGAACGTCACAACCTTATCTCAGAAACATCATGGAAACTAAACTTGTGAACACGACATAATATAGGCTACCTCCCCTACCCACTCACAGGAACACGTAAACACATACCCATGTTAAGTTTTGGGGAAATTCACAGAGACAGCAGATGCCAAACTATACCAAATTATTCAGGGTGGGATGCAATGGGGTTCAGAAAAAGTAATGATGATGGAACTTTATGGGTCGTGGCAAAATACCCTTCATCCTTCATGGCTGTAAGGACTTCAATGTGACCTACATACATCCTGCATAAGATGGAACTGATCCAATATTAGCTATATAGGTACCCAATAAGTGACAATATTAAAAGTTAAGAGTGGGTTCAATTCTTGATCCGGGGCGAAAAATCTAGGCCACATTTTTCCGTTCCCATCTTTGAAAAAGATGTCATGATAGAATACGTGGATGGAAAAAGATTATGGTAGTGCCATAAACAACAAATGACTACTATTTATCCGCGGTAAAATAATTCCTAAAGCATATGCATAAATACGAATATCGCCACCCTGTATACTAAATTGCCTTTGTTTTCTATATCCCCCCCTCCCCCTTATATCCCCTCCCCTCTTTCCCCTACTCTCCCTTCCTCCCTCCCCTTCCAGAATGGCATTCTAATAAATTATATTGACACAGGAAATTGGAAAAGTTTGAAAAATATAATTTCCTCTTTGAGGAGCGAAAAGAGGGATTTTTATATCTCTCTGCAAGGATTGTCTGCTCCTCTCTCTTCCTCTTTCTCTCTCTCTCTCTCCTTTCTTCTTCGCTCTCTCTCTCACTCTCTCTTGCTATCTCTACCTTCCTTTTCTCCTCTCTCCCTCTTTATTCGTTTAGCTCTTTTTCTTTTTCTATTTCCGTTTTACACTATTTTTCTCTTTTTGTCATTTTCTTCTATCTACCTACATATTTCTGTCTTCCGTGTCCCTTTTCTCACTTTCTCTTCCCTCCTATCTCTCTCATTTCTCTTTCTGCCTTATAAACTTCCTAATCTTCTCTTCCTTTTACCTTCGCTTTCTTTTGCTTCCTCTCTCTTCCTGTCTCAACCTAATTTTCATTCCAAGTCCTGCCACAAATAATAATAATAATAATAATATCTAATAATAATAGTGCTTATTTATACTGCTCGCCTAGGACTGAAAAGTCCCTTTACTCCAGCAGTAGGCTACTACTATTATTGTGGTCAAATTCTCAAATTATATTGAGGATAAAATTCCATACTTCGGCTGGGATTGAACCCACGCCCTCCTGTTTACCAGGCGAGCGCCTTGACCACTACACCACCGAGGTAGGTCCCATTTATGCACATTTATGCACTAGTCTGTTTTTCTTCCTTCCACCCTCATTTCTATTCCATTTGTGTTGCTACCAGTCACCACCGCTGAAGGCTAATTAGCACACCGAATTAGTATTCGCACCTCATTTAGTCCGGGACCGCCAAATGACTGGCGGAATTAGTCGCGGCGCCAACAAGCTAAAACGAGCTTCCCATGTCCCATTATTTTACCCCTGGAATCCCTCTTCATTAGACAGCGCCATAACGGGAGAGGTAAGCACCTAAATGGGAAGTATTGTGTCTCTTCTCACCCATCTGATGAGAGGCATACTACGACCACATGCGTCTAATGTAGCCGTTATTTGATTGCTACGAAATAAATAAATAAATGCAGTTTCTTTGTGTTATTATATCACAACTTTGGTGCTCACTGCGGCATTGTAGGATTTTCCCAATATCTCAATAATCCTAAAATCCAATGTTTACCTACCATGCTGGCACCGGTTGCTATGCGCATTTATACATATGTCATAGCTACTCATTTTCCTCACGAGGCTGAGTGGGCCCCGCAACAGCCAGTCACGGAATCAATCATTTGCATGATACAAATTTCTTGACCTCGCCGGGAATCGAACCCGGGTCTCCCGCATGCAAGGCGAGCGCAGTGACCACTACGCCATGGGAGCTGACTGCTACGAAATAAAATCGGCGGTGAAACACTCATCTTTTTTTTCAAGATAGTCGATGGTTTTGTATACATTGTCGATAACATTCTATCCTCAAAATTTTCAAGTGTATCTAAATAGGCAGGAAGTTCCAAGCTCATTTCTTCGAGCGTTTTTTTTTTTTTTTCTTCTTCTTCTTCTTCTTCTTCTTCTTCTTCTTCTTCTTCTTTTCCTTCTTCTTCGGATCCTTCTTCTTTTCCCATTTCGTCTTTTTCAAGGAGAGGTTGTGTCTGAACCCTAATTCGACGGCATTAATAAAAGAAAAACTACCTTAGAGATAAATTACCTATGTACAAATGTACATTTGTATATCTCCAAACTCGAGACAATGATTAACATGAAATATGCGGAGAGAGAGAGAGAGAGAGAGAGAGAGAGAGAGAAGGTAGAGAGAGAAGAAGAGGGGAAAGGAGAGAGATGGAGAGAGTAAAACGTGTAGAAGTCCCCTCACTTACACACTCTCTCCATCTCTCTCAGGAAAACACAGAACAGAAGAGAAAGAGAGCGAAGGATCAAGGTTAGATAGACCTGATAGACAAGGAAGAGGAGGCGAGATAGACATCGAAAGAAGAGGGAAGATGATGAAAGAGAGAGAGAGACAGAGAAGGTAGAGAGAGAAGAAGAGGGGAAAGGAGAGAGAGAGATACATTACATGAAAGTAAAATCGAAAAATCAAATCAAGAATAATAATAAACTGAATATTAAACAAATTAGGTAGGTACTGATTTTCTCTATAATCACGATCGAATAAACTACGGGCTGAAAATTCCCGGAGGGACGGGCCCAGCTTGTTTTTATCTTGTTTTAGTTACCTATAGCCTATAGGTACCTTCTTTATTTATTTACCTCCTTTATGCTAAAATTGAACTTCTATTCTCTCGATCCTCAGGTTCCCAGTACAATTCCTACGTGACCTTGAAACTGCAGAATGTCAAATCCACCACAGTTACCGTCAAAGGTCCAAGCCCTTGCTGGGAACAGGACTTCCTCTTGTAAGTATTTTCTTAGACCTAGGTCGCGGGTTCGATACCCGCCCGCGGGGCGAACTTTATCCCAAACAGATACGGTTCGTTCTCGGAACGTCTGACTTTCTCCTATCCTGTCCTCCTATTTCGCTTTCGGGACTATAATATCTCGGCACATACAGGTCCCTATTTTCACCTCGATATTGTACCGAGGATTCGAGGACATTCTTTATTCCTCTAAAACAGTTCTCTCTTTAATATGAAACCTCTAAAGGAGAAAAATAAGGAATCATCTCTTCTAAAGTCCTATAAATTTAAAG
The DNA here is from genome assembly GCF_000475195.1 of Diaphorina citri. Taxonomy (NCBI): domain Eukaryota; kingdom Metazoa; phylum Arthropoda; class Insecta; order Hemiptera; family Psyllidae; genus Diaphorina; species Diaphorina citri. The sequence goes on along the minus strand of NW_007378297.1, from coordinate 101,666 downwards.
GTAGGTATTTCCTACACTTGAAAAATGTAGGAAAAAAGGTACCTGCACAGTTACCTACCTATGTACATAATACCCTGCAACAAAAAAGAAGCTTCATTTAATTCCTATTAGTAATGAGATTAATTCATAGCTTTACATGAATTTCAAAAATATGATGAAGGAGAAGAAGAAGGAAAAGAAGAGAAGAAAAAAAAAGAAGAAGAAGAATGTGTCAAAACACGTTTTGAGGTCCCTAGAGCCTAAATCCAAAGTTTCAGCCATTGGTCCGTGTGTGTGTCTGTCTGTCTGTAAAAAAATATCTCGAGAACGGTAAGAGCTAGAGACTTGAAATTTGGTATGTGGTTCACAAATGTGACAAGGATGCAACACAAAACGTTTGGTTGAGATTGTTGCTGTGCTTGGCAGTATTTTGACCGCTTTTGGACAGATTTCGACCGTTTTTTGGCGGTTTTGCTATAACCGTTAAGTCGATATAGCTGAAAACCGCCAAAAAAACGGTCAAAATACCGCCAACCGCAGCACCTATCTCAACCAAGTTTCATGTCGCAACCATGTCACATTTGTGAACTATATACCAAATTTCAAGTCTCTAGCTCATACCGTTCCCGAGATTTTGTTAAATTACAGCGAAAACCGCCAAAAAGCGGTAAAATGCCGCCAAGCGTTGCACCGGTCTTGATCAAAAGTTTCGTGTCGCATCCTTGTCACATTTCACAGCTACATACCAAATTTCAAGTCTCTAGCTCTTACTGTTCTCGAGATATTTTGTTTACAGACATCAGACACATACACACGGACCAATGGCTGAATCTTTCAGATATTGTAAATGTTATAACAGAACACCCAAATAAGCACCATTCAATAGGATAAGGAAAGTCGTGTGATGTTCACACCAGATTTTTATTCTTCTTTTTCTCCCTCTCTGTTCTCCCTCCCTTGTTTTTCCGTTACAGTCTTCGCTCTGTTTCTTCTTTCTCACCCTTTCTTTCGTTTTTTTTCTCCTCCCCCTTTTCCTTCTTCTTATTAGTTTCCTCTTCCTTTCTTCCCTCCTCATCTCCTTGTTCCCCTTTTCCTTGAATCTTGCCATTCTCATTCTCTTCTTGTCGAGAAATGAACGGATTTTCTCCGTTTTTCTCCGGAGAACGGAAATTCTCCGTAGAAAATCCGTTCATTTCTCAACAATCGAAGAGAATTCCAAGTTTTAGTTCGATGCTTTTGGATTTCTAGGGACCTCAAAACGTGTTTTGGCACTAAAAACTGACCATCCAAATTTTGACCCGATTACATTACTTTCCTTCCTATAGGATAAGGAAAGTAAAAAGAGTGAAGGATCAAGGTTAGATAGACCTGATAGACAAGGAAGAGGAGGCGAGATAGACATCGAAAGAAGAGGGAAGATGCTGAAAGAGAGAGAGAAAGTAAGGGAAGGAGAGAGAGAGAGGAGGGGAAATTAAACATCAAACGGCGCCGATTCCATCATAAGTATCTATATACCTTTGTTCCCCCCCTTCCCCTCTTTCTTTCTTTCATCTCCCCTCTCTCACTCTTCCCAATTTTTCTCCCTTATAGCTCTCGGTATTTCGGTAGATTGATTATATCGTTAGCAAATTTACCGCCTATCTCCCTCACTCTCTTCTTCCCCTCTTCTTTGGTTTAAGTACGAACGGTATAAACAAATAGTCAATAATCGTCAGAAGAACCTTCCACTTTCCAGATAACTTTTAATGTGTACGTATAAGCAGCATCAAATAAGTTTTCATCGTCAAAGTTAATAACAAAAGGCTTTCGTTGACCTTCGCATTTACCACGTCATAACTTCCCTTATTCCTACCTTTTCGACCTAATATTATGAGCCTCACCAACCGAAAAATTCAGCGAGTCCCTTTCGGAAAGATTAAAAAGGTTATTGGGACATTGGGAGGGATTAGGGGAACTTCCCTGTTTGGAAAACATAGCACCTTCCATGTCTATTCTCCTGTTGCAATACACACTCGAGAACAAAATTTTCGGGAAAGGTTGCATTTCCACAACCATTTATACTTACAGTCTTTTTTACTTTCCTTATCCTAATAAGGAAAGTACAGTAATGTATTCTAGGTTTTAAACTAAAAGCCCATGATAAAGGTTATGAAAAGGTGGCATTCAATTCCTGATGTTCTCTTTCAGACCATGTCCTTTTCTTCTCCTCATACACTCGAGAACAACACATACCCTCGAGAACAACACATACACTCGAGGACGGGCCAGCCAATTTAACATGGCTGGAGCTAGAGACCATCACCCCGGTGTATAGCAGATTGATACAAAAAGACATCTTTTCTTTATTCTGCTATCGTCATTCGGCGAAAGCTAAAGCCGCTACAACAACAACAACAGAAGCCGCTACAACAACAACAAGCCGCTACAACAACAAAAATTTTCGGGAAAGGTTGCATTTCCACAACAATTTATACTTACAGTCTTTCTACTTTCCTTATCCTAAATAAGGAAAGTACAGTAATGTATTCTAGGTTAAACTAAAAGCCCATGATAAAGGTTATGATAAGGTGGCATTCAATTCCTGATGTTCTCTTTCTACCATGTCCTTTTCTTATCCCTTCTAGCTCGCCCTCCCTCTAAGGTAGTTTCCTAGTAGACAAAGTAGACTGCATTTTTAATTTGAAACTTGTTGACTTTTTAAAAGCTCTACTACCTACTCGTTCTGAATTTTTTTGCATGTGAGTGTACGCCACAACGTGATGTGATGCATGAAGAAACACTGACCTTCAAGATGAACTTTAGAGACGGCGAAGGAGGGAAAGCAGCACGTGTCTTCTAAGTTGGTCAATATTGCCTGTCGAGGGCTTTCGGTGTACTTTATTACTTATTTACTTATCCTTATATAGTCCACTATATTTACCCTGCCCTTCACCCCTTACCTTATGGAATATGAATATAATAATAGTAATAGTGCTTATTTATACTGCTCGCATAGGACTGAAAAGTCCCTTTACTCCAGCAGTAGGCTACTACTATTATTGTGGTCAAATTCTCAAATTATATTGAGGATAAAATTCCATACCTCGGCTGGGTTTGAACCCACGCCCTCCTGTTTACCAGGCGAGCGCCTAGACCACTACACCACCGAGGTAGGGTACTACACCACCGAGGAATATATACATACCTACATCGCTACATCTAATGTACCTACCTTTTACCTATGGGCGAGGGTTTTATACAAAAATCAATAGAACGTATTTCTTTATCATATTGATTGATTTGGTCTCCATATCATTTTTCATCATCTCTTTTATTCTTCCAATATTCCCTCTCTCCCTTCTTCTCTTCTTCCTTGTCCCCCACTTTCTCGCTTTGTGTTACATTATCGCCATGTTTTATTTATTTCTCTTCCTCCTTTCATTATTGACGGTATAGTGGGGTGGGGAGTTCTTCACCAATTTTCCTACACACCTCTACCTTCTACTTTCTACCCTTTTCTCCTCCTCCTCCTCCTTCTTCTTCTTCTTCTTCTTCTTCTTCTTCTTCTTCTCCTTCTTTTTGTTCTTATTTCTAACACTTTCTTCTTTCTTCACCACAATGATGGTTCGTTTTCAAAAGATACGAGACCTTTGTTTCCTCATCTACAGTGTCTATGTCCATGTCGGAAGCATATCGTGGTGCTATTTCAGCTTGGCCCCTTTGGATAACTTTTTCGTTGTTTGCAAATTACCTTGACTTTGCATACATCCTTGGCGCTAGGGTCACAATGATCCCAAAATGTGAACAAGGGAAATTTCTACTCCTTATATGTATTTCCTTAGGACTATTTTTTCGGTCAATTTCTTCCCGCAAAATGAAGTTTCACCAAAGCTATTCCCTTCTGTGTGCTTCAAAAAGCCCTCTCACCTCCGGACTCTGCCGAGAGCCCAACAACAATAGCTACCTAACCCCCAAACATCTCATCCTTTTTGCTTACCCAAACATTTAAAAGTTTCAAATTCCCATCCCTCAATACCTCCATTTTCTCTCACCTGCTTTCAAGAAAAAGAAAAGCTGTACGGTATACCCCGCACTTGAAAAATGTAAATAAAATTCGAAATTTCAATTTATTTCCTTTCAACTACCATTAGAGAGCGGTTGGGTGGAAGAGCTGCTAAAACGTTTCTACTCATCTTCTTTTTTTCCTCTTTGTGTTCACCTGCTTTATTTTCATTTCTTCCTTTATCTTCTTTTGCTTTTTGTTACTCTCTTCCAAGGCGAGTCCACATGTTCTATGCAGTGATTTTTTCAATCTTTTTCTATTTTCTTCATAGTTTAGTGTTTAATGGATCGTTCGTTATACTTCATTTGCAGTTGTTTAGTCATTAGTGCAGTGGACTTTGGATCTCGAAGTTGGTGGTCGAGTACAAGTCTAGTCATGAAGTTTAGCGTAGTGGTTATTATGGGTGTTTATTACTGGGAGAAAGACATTTGTTACAAGCATTAAATTTCAACACGATTGTAATAATTTACAATCCCTTTCTTACGATTATGACCTAAGGGCCAAAGGTTGATAATATACTGATTTGAACGAGGAACCAAACGGTAGATCTAGACCAGGCTTTCGATTTGCATTTCAAAGTATATTTAATTTTATAAGTTTCCATTTATTGATTTTTCAGAACACAACTCTCTCATCAAAAAAAATAGTTAACAAATGGTATACCCATCCGTAAAAGCCGAAGCTTGTGCCACGGATGGGGAGTTCATTAAATATAATTTCAGTTTCATTCTCAGATAGTACCTATGCTCATGTAAATTTTCAATATCATCATTGTAGATATTATATATGTAATAATGATATCTATGCAATCAGTATTATATATTAACAAAAATAAAAAAAATAAAATAAACAATATGCTTGACTTTCCCAATTTCCATGTATCCTAGTCTAAAGTATGTTTAGGTATGTATTGCTTGCTAAGGTATCCTGCTAACATGATGTAAGAGTACAACGGTAACTTTAAATTGAAAATTTAAAACAAAGCACGTTAAAGAACGTACCAACACAACCAGAACACATTTATCCATTCAGTATAGATAGTTTGGTCTTTGATGTCCTCCATATATCCATGAACAGTGTCTGAAGAAAAATATACCGGTATTTTTCGAATGTCCTCTAAAATTGATAGTTTGGTCTTTGATGTCCTCCATATATCCATGAACAGTGTCTGAAGAAAAATATACCGGTATTTTTCGAATGTCCTCTAAAATGTAGCCAAGTTGAAACTGAGAGAAGGTTGAAGGAATTAAGATTCATAAGGCACGAAAAACTGGGAATGCAGACTTGGCCTTTATTTTCTGATCTCACCACTTTTATAGGCCGACATTTTTGGATAGGAACTTGGCCTTTTTTTTCACATTTGTGTTTTTGTGGGGAGGCTACCTCCCCTACCCACTCACAGGAACACGTAAACACATACCCATGTTAAGTTTTGGGGAAATTCACAGAGACAGCAGATCTGATAAATATTACATTAGTACAAGAGCCAAAGAGCCAAATCGGATAAAGTCAAATTTCCAACAGAAGTGACATGTGACATCTAAATCATAAATATCTTTTCCCCTATTTCTTTCTCTTTCCATCTTTCTCCTCTTCCCGATCGTTCCTTCTCTCTCTAGTCCTCGGTAGACTGTATGTGACAGCATTAGGAAGAGAAACACGGCCTACATTATTCATGACTTTCTGCTTCCCTTCTCTCTCTCTCGCTCTCTCTCTCTCTTCCTCTTCGGTAGACTGTATGTGACAGCATTAGGAAGAGAAACACGGCCTACATTATTCATGACTTTCTGCTTCCCTTCTCTCTCTCTCTCTCTCTCTCTCTCTCTCTCTCTCTCTTTCTCTCTCTTCCTCGCTCTCTCTAGTCCTCGGTAGACTGTATGTGACAGCATTAGGAAGAGAAACACGGCCTACATTATTCATGACTTTCTGCTTCCCTTCTCGCTCTCTCTCTCTCTCTCTCTCTCTTCCTCTTCTTGGCCATTCATTTGGAAACGATTAAAAAAGAAAATCGGTAGACTGTATGTGACAGCATTAGGAAGAGAAACACGGCCTACATTATTCATGACTTTCTGCTTCCCTTCTCTCTCTCTCTCTCTTCCTCTCCTTGGCCATTCATTTGGAAACGATTAAAAAAGAAAGACGGCAAAAGAGAAAAGAAAAAACTCGACGAAGAAGAAAGGAAAAGGGGTAGAAAAGAAGGAAGGAGAAGAGGAGATGAAGATGAAATACACGAAAGAGAAGTAAAAACATTGTGAAATGATGCTATTTTTCATTTTAAGTGGAGCATGAAAAATTATTCGTGAAAAAAAGAGGAAAGAGGGAATAAATAATAATAAGGGAGAAAACATAATTAATGAGGAACGTCTGCCACCTTTGGTGAAATGGTAGAGTTCCCATGGAGCCTTCACAGCAAAGACATCATTTAAGTTTAACTAAGACACCAAGAAGGATGAAGGATTGGATAGCATTTATTGTAGACTTGGATTATTCCAATAAATAATAGCTAAGATGTAGATTTTTAATTATCTTTACTTACATTATTCTACAAGGGCTGCAAGGATGAGAGAGGATTGAAAAGTCTTCTCATGTCCTGATGACACTGCAAAGATGAGAGTGAGTGGAGACACTGGACACTGATCGAAAGGCTGCCCAGGGAGGTGATGGACACTGGTCTGAGGAAATAGTTCGTGAGAGATGCCAACAGCAGAAAACCATTAAATAGAACTAAGACACCAAGAAGGATGAAGGATTGGATAGCATTTATTGTAGACTTGGATTATTCCAATAAATAATAGCTAAGTTGTAGATTTTTAATTATTTTTACTTACATTATTCTACAAGGACTGCAAGGATAAGAAAGGATTGAAAAGTCTTCTCATGTCCTGATGATACTGCAAAGATGAGAGTGAGTGGAGACACTGGACACTGATCGAAAGGCTGCCCAGGGAGGTGATGGACACTGGTCTGAGAAAATAGTTCGTGAGAGATGCCGCACCAAGAAGGATGAAGGATTGGATAGCATTTATTGTAGACTTGGATTATTCCAATAAATAATAGCTAAGATGTAGATTTTTAATTATTTTTACTTACATTATTCTACAAGGGCTGCAAGGATAAGAGAGGATTGAAAAGTCTCATCATGTCCTGATGACACTGCAAAGATGAGATTCTCTAGTCCACATGTCCTGATGATACGGGTTTGAAACTCTTCTCATGTTCTACCTATGTACCTATATTGTTAAGTCTTAGTCTTAACAGCTAGAAAGAAAAGAAAATGGTCGAAATAGAACAATCAGTGAGTGGAGACACTGATCGAAAGGCTGTCCAGGGAGGTGATGGACACTGGTCTGAGAAAATAGTTCGTGAGAGATGCCAACAGCAGAAAAAGATTACTTGGAATACTCCCTTTAGAACGGACTGACACAGAAAGGAAACTGAATAGCAACTGCCAACCAATCTGAGGTTTAGCGAGAAAACAAGCTGCATTTCTTGGAAATTGTTCCGCAGAAAGTTACGCTATTTTTAAATACCATTACGAGCTAGAGAGCATTAGAGAATGCAGCAAAGAGAAAATTCTCCTCTGGAATGTCAGTTCACGTTTCATGTTTAGAAGATCTGAGATAGTGAAATATTAGTTCAAGCTGCTGTATCCGAGGAATCCCTTTACTTCTATGGAGATATTTGTCTTCTTGGTAAGCATAGTGATCTTGAATCCATTGAAGTGAATACCAAAACCTATTCCACATGAAATTACGAGTAGCACTTCGAGAAATTCGAGCATCTTAACATTCCTTTAGAGATTTTATGTCTGTCAACTATTAGATGGTCGTCAATGAACTTTGGTCGGGCAATTTTTGTCTACTGCTTTTCTTCATTCTTTCACCAACTTCTAACCTATTCTTTATTCAACCACCAAATCCCACCACCTAATTTTGCTAGCGCCTCAAGCTCTATTCCAAAAAACCCACCTTTTCACCTTCAGGATCTCATCCTAAAATGGATTTTGACTATCTTTCGTCCTTTCTGTTTTCGGTAGGTACACCCTGTTTATCTTCAAATCTTCATTTCAACCGCATCAAACGATCAATGACAATTTGAACCCCTATGCTTTCTATCCCCCATTTCTCTAATTCGTTTCCTATTGTATCTTTTCTTGTTCCTAACATCTCTCCTTGCGCATCCTTCACTGCATCAAATGCTCATCTCATTCTCCTTCCAGTCAAAACGTTACAAATCTGTTTATCCCGGGCGGAGGTTTTTTGTTTCCCAAATCTACGTGGGCAAGGAGGAGCCCTGGAGTTTGAGTTTTGTTGTGTTGGGTTTTGAATTCCAAACTCTCCGAGGACGAGGTGAGGAAAACTTTCGGGGAATGTAATATTTAAATTGTCACTTTTGTTGCCGAACGCAAAAGTTTCTACATTCGTTTTGTTTCCGTTTTGGAGAGCAGAAAAAAACATGTTGTTATGCTTTATGTTTATGTGTAATGTGTTACGTGAGTGTGTTATGTGTATGTACTGTTAATGTTCTCCTCTTTGGTTCTGTGTGTCTGTGAGACGTCTGGACGGTGAATTCTTGAAAAGTGATTGGAATAGTGGGGTGTTCTATCTGCATTGTGTTCAACAGCCTATTTCATATGAAGTTTTACTATAAGGTGGATTTCACATCTAGACTGCAATTTGTAGTATACGGCAGTTTTCATGTTGATGGCTACATAGTCTTATAGGCCTGTTCACACTTGAACTTTAAGTTCAAGTTGCAGTCTAGATATGAAATCCGCCTAAGAGTTTGAGAAGATTGATTTTATAGTCCGAATGATTAGGTCCTCATAATACATTCAACTTTTTTTTGAGATTTTTCAGCATACCTGCCTCTGAACTGAAGTCGCCATGGGAAAAAAATCCAAACACCGACTTCCGTTCGTAGAGTATGAGATGTGAACTTTACGTATTTTGTGTTACATTTTACATTTATTCAGGTGTGACTTTTTTCTTCGAAGAGCAAAAAACTGTATACCTAACTGGATTAAACTGTGCGAATTGAAAGAGAAATGGTGTTTGTGTACTTTCATGTATCTAAAATCCGGGCTCCCTTTTTGTTTCAGCGGAAAATTGTGTGTGCTCCAGCTGGCACTTCGGAGTTTTTGTTTTTCAGATAAAGGATGACACCTTCCATTTTTCTTTTCCAAATCCTCGTGTGCTGTTTGCCCCCCTGGTGCTTTCTAAGTTGGCACCATACCTTATGCTGTATTGCTCCCAGACGGAGTATGAGATTATTGCATTCGTTTCCAGAATCACGGTCATTTTTGAGTGTAGAGAATTCACAGGCTGCATTTTGACGTGAGGGCAGTGTAGCTATCGAGAACGAAATCACGTTACTATCTTATGGGAGAACTTTGAACCACATCTTTCTGACTCCTCATGAGCGAACGTGACGTGATAATAGTGTGTTTCTACCTTTGGAGACTTTAGGAGGGTCTACGTCTACCCTTTTTGTAATCTTCATCTCTCAGACATCGCACCAAGTCCGTTGATTGGTTCGAAATATGAAAGTTCATCTTTATTTCCCTTCATACTTGATAATCATAATCCTTTCATTCACCTTTCCCAAAGAGTTTCCAGGAAGTTATCGTATTGTAAACCATCATATCATACCTGTACACTTAAGTGCGTACTGAAAAATACAAACGTATTCCCTGCAATCCCCCAGGATTCGGCTGCATTTTGACGTGAGGGCAGTGTAGCTATCGAGAACGAAATTACGTTACTATCTTATGGGAGAACTTTGAACCACATCTTTCTGACTAATCATGAGCGAACGTGGCGTGATAAATAGTGTGTTTCAACCTTTGGAGACTTTAGGAGGGTCTACGTCTACCCTTTTCGTAATCTTCATCTCTCAGACATTTACGGAGCTGAAGTCATCGCACCAAGTTGGTGCGAAATATGAAAGTTCATCTTTATTTCCCTTCATACTTGACAATCATAATCCTTTCATTCACCTTTCCCAAAGAGTTTCCAGGAAGTTATCGTATTGTAAACCATCATATCATACCTATACATCTAAATACGTATTGGAAAATACAAATGTATTCCCTGCAATCCCCCAGGATTCGGAAAAAGCTTCTCCTGGGTATCTGGCAGGCTGGCAGGGTATGCCCAATCTGATCGGAATAATCCAAAAGAAATTCTGCGAACTGAAACTTCTTCCTGAAAGGAGAGCGAGGGAAATAAATCTTTCTCTATCAGACAACTTTATATTTTCAGAAGAAAAAAAAATCCTAGGTAGAGTGTTAATCTTATTAGGGGAAAGCTTTAGCAGCAAAGTTAAGGAGGACAGCCAAGTTCAAAGTTCAAACTTTGGAGGAGGTGGGGGATAAGCTAATGTAGGGGAAAACTGGGCTGATTGTTTGCTTCCTACAGACGAAAATACTAGTCATCACAGAAAGGAAAAGTTCAACCCACAATAAGTATAATCGGGTGTGCATATTGCAGTTTGTTTTGTTCACTCGCTGCTTTTGATTGCACTGAGTTGTTTCAACCTAGTGCACTGAGTTTTTGTTCAACAGTGATTGCTAGTACAAACGGTATAAACAAATAGTCAATAATCGTCAGAAGAACCTTCCACTTTCCAGATAACTTTTAATGTGTACTTATAAGCAGCACCAAATAAGCTTTCATCGTCAAAGTTAATAACAATAGGCTTTCGTTGACCTTCGCATTTACCACGTCATAACTTCCCTTATTCCTACTTTTTCGACCTAATATTATGAACCTCACCAACCGAACAATTCAGCGAGTCCCTTTCGGAAAGCTTAAAAAGGTTATTGGAAGGGATTAGGGGAACTTCCCTGTTTGGAAAACATAGTACCTTCCATGTCTATTCTCCTGTTGCAACACATACACTCGAGGACGGGCCAGCCAATTTAACATGGCTAGAGCTAGAGACCATCACCCCGGTGTATAGCAGATACAAAAGACATCTGTACTTTACCCTGCTATCGCCATTCGGCGAAAGCTAAAGCCGCTACAACAACAACAACAACAACAGGATAAAATTTCATCTAAATCAGACCAAAATATAGAACGAGAACGGTCAAGTGAAAAGTTGGCCCTGACCTGGTTTGTCCAGTGCTGTTTGTTTATTTATTTTGATTTACCATTGACAATGTTGATTTTTAATAAAGTTACCTATTAACTATCCCAAATTCTAGAGAGAAAAAAAATCATATTTACCTGCGCCTGATGGGGTTTATTTTGCAGATGTTTGAGATGTTGTGGTGACAGATAGAACTGATACTGCTGTTGTCTAGTCACAGGATTACGAGCATATTGCATAGACGGAGCATTAGGTGCTGAAATTAAAACACAAAATATTTTTTCATAAATCCAAAATAGGTAAATGGGGGTAGAAAAAAAGAACCCTTGGCTATGTTGTTTCAAAATATTTTTAACTTTATTTTAAATGGCTCCCATATTACAGCTTTTTTTTGCCCTTACATATTACAGCATCATCAGTGAAATTTATGCAAGCTAAACTAATGGCGGTAAAATTCAGTCAACTTACCAGCTAAACTTGCCGGTCGCATCAACACATCAATCAAATCGTAGAATGGTAGCCTACGGAACTTGACATCCGGATGCACAGCCCCCGCCATATGAGAGTCAAGCACATTACTTGGCGGCGTTACGGGAAGGTTGAATAGGGATGTCGAGGACATGGGAGGTAGAAAGTAGTCGTTCACACTGAACCCGAGACTTTTTGTCACAGGAGG